>NW_007579009.1:78274-79665 GCF_000690725.1 Stegastes partitus
GAAGAGAAGAGAAGAGAAGAGAAGAGAAGAGAAGAGAAGAGAAGAGAAGAGAAGAGAAGAGAAGAGAAGAGAAGAGAAGAGAAGAGAAGAGAAGAGAAGGATCAATGGTTTACTGGAGAAAAGGGGCTGATGTGTGTGGAGGGGAGGTCGATGGCAAGTCCACTGGTGTGTGAATGTGTTATTTACCTGGACAGGCTGGGGACCGAAGAGATGAGACGTTCACCTTCTCCTGAGAAGTCCCACAACGCACACGCTTACATGCAGACATGAGCACACATGCGTGAACACATGCACACAAACAGGCACTCATGTCCATTTCTACGCATGCACAAACTGCGAAAGAAAAGGCCAGAATAAAAAAAAATAAAACACAGGCAAGCAGAGAGGAGAAAAGGGACCGCGGAGGTGTTGGGCAGCGATCGCCAGCATCGGGTCATTCTGTCTGCTAATCCCACCGGTCAGCACTCAGAAATGCAATGTTTATGAATAGTATTTAAGAGCTCTGCTTTGTGGGACAGCCATGAATAATGGAAAAAAATAACACAACACTTTACTGATCTTTGAGGGAACTTCTCTCTTCACTTCTCAACAGATGTTACAGAGCAGAAGGCTGCATGCATCCCCAGAGCTGTCAGGGGTTCAACATCTTGCTCAACGATATTTAGCATAATATGTCCAGTTAGGAAGCAGATTACTTTAGTGCCACTTAGTCACCTCAGTTAACCTTCTTAACCTCAAGCACATTTTTACTCACTGCAATATAACATAATGCACTTCTATGAAGAACCTAAAAATGTATTTTCTACAATATGGCACAATTAAAATGCAATATACCATCTATTTCCTGAAAATAAAATAACCCTAAATCATTATGTACACCAGTTTTCTACAGGTATTACCAATATTGGAAAAATATATGGACTTTACTTAATTTACATATATGTTTTTCTATACTGTTCATTTGTTCCTTTACTCGTCTCTGATCTGTTTCATGTAAACACAACCTGCAGTTCAGCCAAAAAGTCTCTAAATTTTTCTCACGTGACTGCTGGTTGCAACTGAGCCACAAATTTCTTCACAGATTCACTGGTGAATTTTAGTTTTTCACAAAATGCATTTATTTTTGCCAAAAGAATCACGTAGAATCAAATAATTTCAATGAAATATCACAATTCTAAGATTAGATTGAGTTATTTTTTGGAGGAAATGGCACGTCACTGATTGGAAAGTGGAAAATCTGCTAGTTCTTTCAGCTTTTACAGTCTCCGGCTCTGATAAATGTCAAAATCGACAACTTTTAACATGCCAGTCAAACCCATCACTGCGTCTTGGACTTTCAAGGGTTAAAAAACCATTAGCTCACTGTAATAGTGGAGGTTATGTTAAATTCC
>NW_007579009.1:79844-204323 GCF_000690725.1 Stegastes partitus
TGTGTGTTTTGTGGGTTGGATGTCAGTTACTTTACAGCGTGTCTGACAGCCAGCATATGATCTTGAGACAGCGTGACAGCTGCCTTCACGCCCCTCTCACCATAACACACACCCACCCACACACACACACACACACACACATATACATACATGCACATGCCCAGCGAATGACAGATTTGCCACCCTGTGACAGACCTGCTACATCCACCTGCAGCCACCAGGCCCCAGGACAGAGAGGTGGAAGCATTGAGGATAAGATGAAGGTTGGAGTTGGTGTGACTTGAGGCAGGACAGGAGACAGATACAGGGATAGACAAGACACCAAAGGGCTGGTGGATGGATGGATGGATGGATGTCAAAGGTCAGGAGGGAATCTAAGTGAGGCTAGGAGAGGGAGGGAAAGAGACAAAGTGGAGGAAGAAGCAGTTGATTGATGGAGGGATGAGAGTGAGTGGAAGGAGGAGAAAATACAGAATTTTTTTATAGATTAATAAAAGAAAAATAGTTGGGAGTAACAGAAGCGTAGGTAATACCGAGGCCGGAGCGTGCACAGATGAGCAAAAACATACAACAAGCCGCCCATCATCTTCAAGATAAAACTGCCTCCTTCATCTCTTCTCAACACATACTCTCCTTAAATCGCCCCGGGCCAGTTTTTCACAGTCCCACCCCCTAACCCTTGTCCCTCGGGGAACGTAGACCCTCTAACTGATAAGTGCCCAGCTCTTGGGGGTGCTGGGGCAGTCCGAGTGAGGTGCGACTGTTGTATTCATTGTTGAGGTGCCTTCATTGGAGCGCGATGGTCGGCAGCTTCCTCCTCGCTGCTCCCTAATGCGACGAGACGTGCCTGACATTCCACACCACACGAGAGCCGCAGACAGCTCTGGACTTCATACGTATGTGCTCATACAAGCACATGTGAAACAAACACACACAAGAAGACAACAAGGCAGACAAAAGCAGATTGCAAATGTTTCGCCCATTAGTTTGCTCTGTATCATTCTGTTGATCTTCCCTTCTTTCCCCGAGTACCAATCGCATGTCACGGTTGAGGGAGCCTGGGTCTCCTCTGACCATGACAGGCGTGCTGTTGACATCAGCGTTGCGTTATTCATCTACATGCTTGTTTGTTTGTGTCTCGCTGTCCTCTTCCATTCACTCAATCCCCCAGAGTTGGCACGGTGACAACTGTGGAATATAAAAAAAACTTGATAGGATTTGATTTCTGGACAGCCGTGAGAAAGTGAAGTCAACAACAGGCTTACACACAAAAAAAAAAAACAACAACACTCGGTGGAGGAAGAATATAAGAATTTGTGCTCGTTGTGTGCAAAACTAGTTGAGAAAGGAGATTAGAGAAGGGAATGGTTTCAAAAATATGGGCTTTGTGTTCATGATTGCGCTGAAAACTAGCAGTCAGTAACATTTCCGTGCAGAAAAAAACGCTGCAGTCGTTGAAAAAATCTCACAAGAAACTCATTTGAGAATTTGAAACACACAAAAACCTGTTATTTTTTAACCTGAGACACTGTGGAGACAACCGACTACACCGGCGTCAATTCATGTTTGATAGAGGCTTCTGATATTCACACAAAAACCTGACAACATGCATCGCAGAGCTCTAACTTCAGTTGTTTAGGGTCTCAAAACAGCGTAGATGCTTTTACTTCACCGAAGACTCTAAATGTACGCCTCACACGGAGGACGGCGTGCTGGGCTGGAGGGCAGGCTCACCGTCGGCCTCTTCCCAAAGCAGAGGTGATGTGTCCTGGTCCACTAATGTCAACATCGCAGCCAGGGTCGGAGCACTGTCAAACACACTAGCACACAACCTTTTCCAGCTAACACTAACACAGTGAGAGTGTGTGAGTGTGTGCATCCCCAAAATGCCAAGTGCTCCCCTGTCCCTTCTCAGTATTTCCTCTATTGTGTTCGCGTACCTTGCCTCAGGTGAACATGCACATGGCGAGTAGCCCATCTTCTTCTCTCATGTGTGTCTGTGTGTGAGATTTGCAATAATTTTCCTTGATTTTTGATTTAACTGATACAATATTGTTATATTCTGCTCATTTATGAGGGTGACCCTTGTCAAACATTAAACCACGACCCATCTGTAACCAGCTGATAAACATCATCCAATCAGAAAGCAAACACTAGGAGAAGAGTCATAGTGTGAGAATATAGGTCATAAGAAGACGTCTATTATATTCTGTTCTTGCCATGAGCAAAATAAGCAGCCAAATATTTTACTGATGATAGAAAACATTTGAACATATCTTAAAACCTCCACACAGATTTATATAATCCATCAAAACATCACCAACAATAGACAAATAGTAAAATGAAAAGTAGTAATACTTGTTTTTTATTACTGTAAATCAATTTATTATTGCATACTGTAAAAAAAAAAAAAGAAAGAAAGAAAAGAAAAATACAATTTTTACAGGTGTTTTTTGAAAAGATTACTGTTACTGTTTTGTTACATTTTAAATAATATCTACTAATATATTTATATACTAATATGTCTACTAAAACCACAGAAAAAAATATTAATTTACATTAATTTACTTGTTAACTTCAAAAACAACAAACAAAAAACACACAAACAGGCCAACAGTGAATAACATCCACTTCTAAAATCTGTATTTTTACTAATACTACTTGCATGACTACTTCACTAATTTTCATATTTCTGTGCTTAAATATGTTCAAAATTCTATTATTTTACAAGTTTTTTAAAAGCCATTTTTAAGGGTTTTGAATGTTGCAGGATTCCACGATTTTTAACACATTTTTTGACAACATTTGTTTTGCTTCTTTATGTTGTTTTTTTTTTGGTTTGTTTTCTTGAACCAATTTGTTTTTTGTTTTTTTACAGTGCAGTAACTTGATGGATGATCAATTAATAGGTACTAAACTAAAGAATTTCACTTCTAAATGGTTAACTTATAAATTAAGTAGCATCGAGGATGAGGAAGGTGGCATGAAGACAGGAAGACACTCAGAAGGTAAACAGACTGAAGCACAACTGGCTGTTATTAAAAACCATTTGGCACAAACACAGACAGTTACGTATTTATAATTTACTTTTGACTACATCATGTGTCTGCACTACTCTCATGAACTTTTAAATAAAAATGAAAACAATCTATAAATATAATTAAAAAACCCAAAAGGAAGACTGATCCAAACTGATGAACTGGCACTGACTCGTCCTTGTGCCGAATACCAACTGTTGACACATTTTTATTTATTCTTATTCTACCAAACTACACAATACTTTCTTAAAGTGCAAATGTTTGATTTAAGTAAGTGCAATTTTCTAATTATATGTAATTTACTTATAGAAAGATTTTTTCAACTTAGTACACAGACTTGTGTATCTCTTGGCCTTGTCAATTAAATTAAAAAAAAAACTACTTAAAATCCTGTACTGTGCTGTATATATGCATTTATATAGAGAGACAGTAGATGATAGAGAGGGATGTATTTTCAGATGTATGCCATGTACATGTCCTGAGCGTGATCTGTCAGGATGAAACAGGCCAGGAACACAAATGAGTGGAGCACACATGAGACGGTGGAGACGACACGCAGCGAAGGCATGTAGGTGTTGGAGCGTGAAGGCTTCTCCCTGCTAATATGGATATAATGATGTGACCATGACTGCGTCAGCGTCAGAGTGCGTCTGTGCGCTGCCTGATCACAGGAACAGTTGTTGATCCGCTAGACAATTCCTTGTGACTCACACCTCATGAGAGAGTGAGTTAAAGATAGACGGAGGTAATCAGAGGTAGATGGAGGCTGATAAACAAGCGGAGACAACGACTGTGTGTTGTTTTGACTGTGCTGAGAGCGAAGTGAAGCCGACAGTGAGCTGGCCTACATTCATGTAGCTTAATGTGTGAAGGGAAACAGAGAGACAGGCCTGCGTCGATCTAATTATGCATCCGCAGACAGAGAGTGTAGCTAATGCTGTGGAAACCAGAGCAGAGGTACCTGTACCTCATGGGGGACTTCAGTTCTGAGGGGGTGTTTCAGTTAATTTGACTAAACAGAAATAAACAAGCATATACTGTTGTGATTGAGACGGTGTGAAACCTGTTGGGAAGCTAAAAGCAATGCATGGTTGGAAGAGATAGTTATGTTATTGAATAAACAGCTGGAATTGAATGCACTGGATAGATGGTTGTAATATTTATTTATCTATCAGGCCCTTTTTTTTAATGGAGAGTCTCACCATCAAATGTTTGGATTAGGCTGAAGGTGTCGCTTGTTTTCAGTGTTTTTACTCACTGCAACCTTGATAAACCTGCAAAACTTTTTATTCTTGCAGCATTTCAGGTTTTAAATTTATTCTCTTTTACCTCCAGCTGTTCTTGTTTTAGTTCATTTCTTTTAAAAACATTAAAAGCGCTAATTATTCTTAATGTCTCTATTATTATTTTGCTAATTTCCATGTTTCTAATTTGTGTACCTACATCTTTTTTGTTCTTATTGAATGAATGAATGAATGAATGAATGAATGAATGAATGAATGAATGAATGAATATAACAAAAAGTCATGGAAAAATGGAGGAAATTCAACTAAAGTCACAAACAGGTTGAAACCAAAGCGATGGACAGAAGTCTCTGGAAAGTGATTCAAATGAAAGTATTGGACAAATAGATCAAATGTGGACAAAAGTCATGAATAAAAGTAAGAGAGAAATATAGATAAAGGTCAAGGACAAGTTTTCAATATATGGATGAAATGTAGATAAAAGTCACTGATGATGGACTCATTGAAATGGATTAATGTCACTAAATGTTACAGGTAAAGGCTGGAAATTTATAGAAAGTCATGAATCGGTTGAAAGTTATGGACAGATTGAAACAAAAGTGATGGATAAGTCAGTCCATCCATCCATCCATCATCTATACACCGCTTAATCCTCACTAGGGTCGCGGGAGGCTGGAGTCTATCCCAGCTGACTCACCTGGACAGGTCACCAGTCTATCACAGGGCTACACTCAGAGACAGACAACCAATCACCAGTTAACCTGGACTGCGTGGGAGGAAGCCAGAGAACCTGGAGAGAACCCACGTTGAACGGGGAGAACATGCAAACTCCACGCAGAAAGATCCCGGGTGTTCTCTTTTTTAAAAATATATCGATTCAAATCAGGACTTCTTGAACATGAAGGATGATATCAATATAAACTCAACAAGGTTGTTTGGCTACAGCAGGAATCACAGGTTGATGACTAGTGATCCAGACTATGTGTGGATGTGGATCAGGAGCTACACAAAACAATGTCACACTCTTGCTTTTTTCTCTCAAGGTGACATACTTGATAACATTTTCACTTTCAGACTCTAAAAGTGGTATTAATCTCTCTCAAATGTCCCAGAAGACGTTCACACGCAGACACATCACATATCACAGCACAGTCCTCTCCGGCTTTTCAGTGATTTGGAGCGTCATCCCTGGTCGCCACCAGCGTGAAGCTGTGATCTTCACATATATGACACCTCAGCTCAACAAGGTCCACACCAACACACACACACACACACACACACACACACACACTGAAAGCATGTCTGTGCTCTGTCTCTCCTGCCGTCACATTCTCACTTCCTGATTCAGACAGACAGAGGCCAATCCTCTGGGACTCAGACACACTTCTCTCTTTCGCTCCCTCGCTCCTTCCTCGACTCTTTCCCCCTTTTCATGATCCGCTGCTGCCTCTCGTGGGGACGGAGGGAGGCGGGGCTGGAGGTCAGACAGATGGAGGCGGGTGATAACACCGATACGCAGCCAGTCTCAGGTTTGCTCCTGCGGGAACGATGTGATGGAGACGGAGAGAGAGACGGCAAAGAAAGTGGAGGGGAAAACATGGAAGTCTCACTCAGGCTTTTTTCTCAAGTCATGAGATGACACAGAGAGATCCGGCTTATCATACACGAAAACAGAAATACAGGTCATATCTTTAAAAACAAAATAAAATAAAATAAAATTTCATGAATCTGGCTTCAAGGGTGCCAGAAAAAAAGTAAGTATGTGGACATGATTCCATTCAGAAACGGTAAAAATGCTGAAAATAACAGCAAATATCGGTACAATACTGATATTTATTTATTTGATCTGAGTTACATAGAGTTAAACAGGAACATGTCATTAATTTTAAAGGAACATATGTGCAGTTTTGGCCTGTTTTTTTATTTTATTTATTCTTTTTTCCCTTAAAGTCAAAATTTATTAAATTAAGATTTTTTTTTCTGTGCATGACATGAAATGGTATTTTTTGTATTTGTTGTATTTTTAAGGGAAAGTCTATAAAATAACAGTTTTTAAAAAAATAAAATTTTTAATCTACATTTTTAAATACTTTTTTTTTTCTTCGAGTCAAAATGTCAATTCATATTTTTTTCTGTGCATGACATGACATTTCTTCCCCATAAAATAACAGTTTTTAAAAATATCATTTTTAATCCTTAATATACTTTTTTTTTCTTTTAAAAAAACCCAACAACTGTCTGTAAAATAACAATATTGCTGCAGATTGATTGATTGATACCATATCAATAGTGTAGTTTTATAGTCAAGTGTTGTAAAAGCTTACAATGTTCTGATGTGTCATTATTTATGTTTTGGTGTGTGGTTTTACAGTTAACATGTTAATCCCTCCCTCCCTTTTTGTTTTTGTATAACAGGTTTTCTGAAAATATATGTTAACATATGCAGTAGGCATTATATAGACTGATAAAGTTTGCATTAATTTAAAAGAGAAAACAGATTACTGGATAAGACCAGGGTCAAAATATTAATTTAATTTTGTTGATATCTTAGACCCAAAGGTTTTTACAGACAGGATGCATCACTCAATGAATTAAAAGTTACTGTCAACAGCTAGAAAAACACATTTTTGCACAGTTTTTAGGAATAAAATGTTCAATAAATCAGGCTGTGAGTGATATATGAACAACTACCTCTGTTTGTTTGATGTGCTGAAGTGGAGATTTCTGATTCAGAGTGTGAGAAGAAATGCTTTTTGAGAAAAAAGCCTTTAAAGAAATGTACTATAATTGAAATGCACCAACGTAAATAGGCAAAGTGGAGCAAAATGAACACATAAAGGTGTATTTTGGATATTTTCTTTCTACTAGTCTGAAGGAAGACATGTGATGGATGCAAAATATCTTATAAATGACCATATTGAGAATGAAAAAAACACTTATTTTGCATCAACAATGTTGTCTTAACCTTCTTTTTAGGCCTCGAAATCCAAATTAAGACAAAAAACAAACATTTCATAATTGTTGTAGGTGACAAACAACATTAAACAGATTCTAAAAATACGAGACAAATCAGAATAAAATATAAAATTGTGAATATAATCTGTAAGAGACTCAGATAAATGACTTTCTCCTTTAATCCTCATCATAAAAAAGTAAATAAACTGCTTAATGACACTGATTGAACCTCTGTTTTCTACAATATGCAGTTTTTTTCAAGACAAAAACAAACCAAGAGGGAATGAAGAGAGCAAGAAAAAAGATATTGGAGGGAAGAAAAAAAAAAAGGAACAAGATAACCAGCGACTGCCTGCGTGAGTAAGCACCAGAAGAAGTCTAAACTCCGGAGCGGTGAAATAACAGTACATCAAATTGCTGGTGTAAAGAAAAAAATGATAGCACATGAAATTACTGGTGTAGGCCACCGTGATACGCTGGACCCTCTATTTCCTGTGTGGGTCGAGAGAGACGCTGCACACAGAGAAAGTTGACTTCTAGAGTGGTGTGAGGTTTCTTTTTCCTTCTCCCCGCTTGTTTCTACTGTCACTGCTGTCAACAGCCGCTTTAGGTCACTGAGAGGCTACCGCTCCATCTACCTGTGTTTTAGCACATCACACGCCGCACTGCACTCGGCGCTCGCACACACACACACACACACACACACACACACACACACACGCTCAGAAAGGAAAAGAGTCCACCGGTCGAGAGGCAGAGGAAACAGGGATTTGTTTATATGGATTGAGTGACCCGGCACAGGGGTTCAATTAAAGGATGAAGGAGAGAGGAAGAGGAGGAGGAGGAGGAGGAGGAGGAGGTCTGCAGGCACAGTGACGCCTTATTGAGAAGAAGCAACACTGATGGGTAAATAATAGATCCTGCAGATGAATTATTGAAGCAGTACATTGATGCTTTCATGCTGAGCTCACATTCTGGGGTTCATTCATGAAAAAAAAGGTAAATAAAGAGAGGATGAGAGGAAGGTGAGAGGGTGAGAGGCTGAGGGGAGGGTGAGAGGGTGAGAGGGGTTGTTGCTATGTCAGCTTTCAGTTCATTCACTGACTCGCTCACAGAGTCACTCTTAGCCTCATATTAAAGCATTTTTCTAATTCTAAATGAGGCTCAGAATTGCTGTTGTTGCTGTCATGTGTTGTATGAAGGTTGATTTGATTAAAAATGTTTTTGTCATGAAGAAATGTCATTTCACTGTAAAACACTGTTGAAAAAGAGGTGATAATCTTAACCTTTTTTTCTGTAATTGTACCAAATACTATCAATATTATCAAGTGTGTACGACAGCAGTTCAAACAGTTGTTTAGCCTTTTTTAATCCCTAATATGTACAATTTTTCTTTTAAATAACAGAAAATATCTGACAAATATTTTTTTTTCTGTAAAACTGTGTAATTTTACTGTCCAACACAATAAAAGCCGTTATCATTTATAAAAAAATATAGATTGTTGATGTTGACGTTATTTACAGGTTTGGCCTGTTATTTTATTTTATTTCCTTTTCCAGTTAACATGTAAATTAATACTCTTTTCTTTGATTTCACTAGATTTCACTATCTGTATTTTAACAAAACAGTCATCATTTGTAAAAGCAGTAAATGCTCCAAAAACTAGTTTAAAACCGTTAAACATGTTCATTGTTTCACAGTGTCTTTAATCTATTGTGTATTGTCTTCTTGTCTTTCTAAGTGTATATTTACTGATTGACTTATATTCCATTTATTTTCCATGCCCCCTCTTTTCTTGTCTCTTTGTTCATTTGTGTTTATTCTCTTCTTTCTTTATTTATCTGTCATGTTACTATGTGCTGCTGCAATCTGAGCCACAACAGTCTGTACACAGAGGTTTGTAATCAGTAATGGTTTATATATATACACATACATGTAACCTTCCTTCTCTCTTAGACTACTTCACACTGCAGGTGATTTTTTTTTTAAATTATTTAAGCTTCACAAATTCAGCCTTTAATGATATTTAAGGAGAAACAAAAAGTTTGTATGTACAAAAAAGGGGACATTAGACACAAGCTGCACCCTAACACACACACACACACACACACACACACACACTCCCAACCTCCCTTTTGGGTGTCCTATAATGCCAGATCCTTTTGAGCTGACAGGTGACAGAACAGTCCACATCAACATAGGTCTACTCTCTCTACTCTCTACACACACACACACACACACACACACACACACACACACACACACACACCCTGCTGCTGTACAGTAGACAGCTCCAGACATGCCGGGCTTGGACATGCCCAAAAGGCAGAGCCTGTTCCCTGTCACCTATCAGCTGGTGGCAGACAGCGGGATGTGAGTGTGTGTGTGTGTGTGTGTGTGTAGGTGTGTGTGTGTGTGTGTCCATCTACTTGTATACACATGTATTGTGAGGACAGCGTTGAGTTTCAGACCTTGGGAGTGACGACACTTTGACCAGCCCTTTAGCCCACATTTGGTTGTGAGGTTCAACAAAAACTTTCCCTAATTTCATTTTTAAGCACAACATTTTTCATGACCCCTGAAATGACTACATACTGGTATTAGAGTATAGTCAGCACTCCACATGCATGTTATTATCATATCATACTTATTATAAGATTGTCCTCTATCAAACTAATATAAATACATCCAATCTACCACCTTGTCTGCATATTAACTGACACCACAGGGTGCTCACAGCATGTCTATGTGAGTGGATGATAAAGAAAAACAGCTATTTTAATGAATAAAATGCTACTAATTATGAGAAGAAATGAATCAAAACCTATCTTGGCCATACATATACCAAATAAACTGGTAACATTAATGACCTAAAATTAACAATTACCATAAAAATGAGTGTCCTGAGCAAGATAACAAGATGGCAATACTATGACAGACAAGCAATATCCTATTATATATCATAATATATATAATATATCAGCAATTTCCCAGAGGTTTCCACCAAAGGGATCAATAAAGTTCTATTCTATTCTCTATTCTATATAAACAGATTTAAAAATATGTCACGAATCAAAATTGTGATGATAAAAATCATTAAATTTTATTAGAATTTAAATTATTGTTTATGCTAATTACTATAACAATCATTTTGTATTAAATTCTGGTATTTTATAGATTTAAAAAAATTGTCTAATTGGAACATCCTGGTGTCCTTAAGACCACGTCATATAACCGTTAAACCCCCTCTCATATTTTCTGTCTGTGCTGATAAAACGCCCAAAAAAGTAATTTTTTAAATGGTCCCAAAAAGAAAAGCTTGTGCAGAGAGGATGAAAAAAGTATTTCTAGCACAGATGAGATTCTGCAGTCCTACATATCATCAGTGTAGCAGTCAGTAAGGAAGCTCATGGACCTGGTGTTGGGGTACTAACATGTCACAGGGCATGCCAGGGAAGGTGAAGGGAGATAAGAGAAGGCAGCTGCCCACCCAGGACTGCTGGCACGGCAGCCAGGGGCGGGGCCAAGACAGCATGGCACACGTCGTCCTCAGACACCCCTTCCCTTCCCTGCCTCCCCACCGGCTCTGACAGGCGGCACGAGAGCCCCTTGGCCCAGTGAGGGGTGGACAGCCATCTGACAACTCCCCACCTGCATGACCTTTACCATGCTTGACCCCCTGCAGGAGACAATCACCTCATAGCAAACAGCCCTGCGGGAGATGTAGACACACGGCGCAGACAGGAAGACACACAAACACAAAGACGGGCGTGATGCACACACAGATTGGCAGAAAGTTGGACGAAGGGGCAGCTCGTCAGATCAGGACATGCAAACATGGCTGTGATGAGTCATTCTAAACTGTCAAGCCAAAAACAAACAGGCTCCAGCATCAATAAGAAGATTTCATTATCACAACAGTTAGTTCTGTCGTTTATGCACGGAAGCCATTAAATAAGCTCTGTTTCAAAATCAACCATTTAATCTGACTAAACAGAGCATTCAGCTGTGTGGATGCTGCTGCATAGTACGACTATAACTAGTTTGTTCAGCCAGTTAGTCAGCACAGTGTACTGGTCAGCGAACATTTAACCAGGTTTCTAGACGACTGAGTAACAGAGTAGTGGTGGTGGCAGAGCGAGGCAGGCAAGGTGTGTGTAGGATGAGTTTACTTTGAATAGAACACAGTGTCTCACATTTTATATATATATTTGTGTGTATTTACCCTGAAATAGCTTGAAAATAAAATAAAATAGCACAATTACCAAGTTAAAATGTTAATCTTTCTAGGATGGTCTAAGCACCAAATGTTTCAAGGTCCCAACAATGCCTCGAGTTAGACTTATAGGGCTGCATCGTGTTTATTTCTAAGTGCAGTCTGTAGATTATTAATAAGCATGATTTGGATGTAGTTTGTTTCCTGTTTACTTTGATTTCAAGATTTTTTTTGTCGCTGTTTGCAATGGTTTGCTATACTTCTGTCCTTGTGCTTGTTAGACTTAAAATTTCATGGATTAAATCCTTTTTTTGATTTGAAAGTTTGTTCTAGGAAACAGCAGATTACAAAACAGTAGTACCTTATCCCAGTTTTGCTCCACATCTTTAACTCAATTTAGGAGAATGGTTTATTATTATTATTATTATCATTATTATTGTCATTACTATTATTATTATTTATTATTGTTGTTGTTGCGGTAGTACAGCTAATGCGATGGGAAAAAAAAGCATTTGGCATTGCGGCATTACGTCATCAACAGGCGACATGATTGAGACAACAAACGTGAGACGTTGGTGTTAACGCAGATGCCGTAAAGTAGGTAAAGCTTGTTTTCTAAAATATTAACACTAAAGAAACCTTGTTGTATTGGCGTTAAGCTTTGTTAGCAAAACCGTCTGTGACTCTCAACGTAGTTTTGAACCGGTTTACGGATATATCGCCACGCAAAGCGCGTCCTGTAGCTAAAGTTAGCATCATAAACGGTCAAATACTCGCTGTGGCAGAAACGAAACTGAAGATCACATATGTTTTTTATGTTTCCTTTCTTAGGTTACTACTTTTAGACCACACTGCTCTCTCTCTGTTGGTTCAGTTCGACCGCCAATGAATCCATTAATTAGACGGAGACTTCCTCCGTCTGTGAGGAGTCTTCTGACAGACATCGGTCCTAAGGAGGAGTGGACTGACACGGAGCCCGAAACAGAGACTAGAGACGGGATTCTGATCCCGTCCAGAAGACCTGGACAAGAGGAGTTTCTTACCCCAGCCATGACGCAGGAGCAGGACGCTGCAGAGGAGGGGAGAAGCACCAAGAGGAGCACAGTCTGCATGCTGTGTAAATGTAAGCCCTCTTGCTACACCTGTCCCCGGTGTAACCTCCAGTACTGCGGCTTGGCTTGCTACCAGAGCCCAGATCACGCTGCATGCTCTGAGGAGTTTTACAAGGAGTCAGTTCTACAGGAGCTGAAGGAAATGGGCAAAACAGAAACTGAGGGGAGAAAGAAAATGGAGGAGATTCTTGTGGGACTCAGACAACAGGCAGAGAAGACACATGGAGGGATGGAAGGTTTGTTAAAAGAAGTGGGTATTGTGCAAGATGACACAGAGGAAGGGGAGGCAGAGGCAACGGAGAAGGTCCAGGTTGTGGAGCTCCTGTCCAGGTTAGCAGAGCTTCAACAGGCAGGAGACGGGGGTACAGCAGAGATTGAGGCTATTTTGGAAAAACTTGAAGAGATTGGAGGAGAGGAGCTGCTGACTGGAGAAACAGACGAGGAAGCTGAAGGTGCAGATGAGAAGCTTGACTTGGCTGATCGACTGTCAGGGCTGGATATTGACAAACTATCAGAAGAAGAACTGTGGGAACTTCTCAGCAGCAAAGAGAAGGAGGGGTTTATGGATCTGATGAAGGGTGGAGCTCTTGGTGGACTCGTTCCCCTGTGGAAGCCGTGGTGGGAGGAGCATGAGGACGGAGGGAAAGCATTGGTGGAGGTCCTGGAGGAGGAAGTAAATAAACTGGAGAGACAAACTTTAACATCTACAGGTGAGCAGAGTGTTGGTAGTACAGAAGAAGTGATTAAGAAACGGGGCAAATCAACAACAAAGCTTAAAAACGTTAAAGGTGGCAACAGAAAGCAAGCAAGCAAAGACAAAGGAAGTTCAATCGTCCAAAATGTTCCTCCCATTTCTGCAAAAATTCCAAAGCTGAGTTCCTTATGTGCAAATCCATCCTCTCTTCTTTGCTATGGTGTAGTCAATGCACTGTTTGGCTACTCCTTCACCCTGTGCCTGTTCAACGGGGACACTGATTCACTCATGTTTGAATTCTGTGACATGATCCTTGCTCTGTCTGAGGCACTGAACTCAAACAGGGTGTTCAACTCTGTCCAAGAGGCCTTAGACTGCGGAGAAACTCTCATTTTGAGTGGCGGTTACCTTGACAAGGAGGACCCTCTTGCCCCAACAAGAGCGGTGGAAGCTGTGGCTCACATCATGACCGGCAGAGACAGAAAGGATGCTACAGGATACTGTCTGGCAGCCTTGAGTCAGCTTCGCGCAGCGCTCTCCCAGGCCAGAACAGCCCTGTCTAAAGATGGAGAAGAAGGGGTGAAGAGGCAGAAGTACTTCCTAGCAAGCAAAAAGTGTGAATTCTTTCAAGCCTGGGTGCTGGACAATGCACACCAGGTTCACAGACTGGCTATTGAACTGTGGAGCGAACACAGTAAAAGAGAGAGTGTAAGGAGCGGCATGGAGAAAGCAAAGACTGTAGTCGAAGATAATTTGAAGAAAGCAAAGAGGAAGGAGAAAACTAAGTTGATTGAAGAACTGAGCTGATGACATTTTTCTTGAACATGCGGATGTTTGTAAAAAATAAGTGTTGTAATAAAAGTCATGAAAATCAAAATGACCGTGTTTTACTTAACACCAAAAAGATCATTACTGGTCTGTCTTTAATAACCTCATGTCCTTTCAATATCTTCTTTGTAATATCAATACAGTTCCATGTAATTATCACTTAACATGCAACAGTTGCCACTACAGAAATATAGTTTTAATAATTTGTTGCCTTGCAAATTGAAATAGTAAAAGTTTAACAAGCTCAAACAAACAAGAAAACATGAAACAAAGCAAGCATAGTAATTAAGAAGTGAATGAATAAATAGAAATATAGAAATGGAATATTTGCTTATTTAAGTGAACATCTTTTACTGGGAAGTGTGGTCATAAAATTTTAAGAGGTTAATTTGGTTTTATTGTAGTTTTCTTGCTATTTTGTGTGCATGAGTTTGAATTTGTTTATAGTGACCCTTTATGGCAGGATGTGATATATAGATAACAATTCACAGGATATTATTGGAGGGTCCACTTATTAGTTGATTTTTTTTATGGGGGACTATAACCACCAAGTATAAGCTTTATCACATAAAGCAGGTGTGCACATACATAGTATCTAAGACATCCTGTTATCGTTTCATCTTGACACATTTTAAAACCTAATTTATTTACACTAACAATGTAACATAAGATAAAAAGAAATTTATGGAAGCTTTTTACCACATCTAATGAGCTCTGTGGGTGGCTGGAGTTTTATCAGTGGTTGTGGATAGATATTATTGCTCATTTCTCATTGCACAAACAAACTGTTGAGCAGGACCATGAAATGTGGATGAAAGCTGTGAACGTATGCAGAGCTGTCCTCCAGAGGTCAAGAGTAAACTTGAATGTGTAAAATAGATGTACATATACATAATACATTAGAGATCTTGTTTTCTTTTCATCTTTACACATTTGGAATGTAAATAAATAATTTTGCACTATTGCTATACAATAACAAGGTAATAAGAGTAAAAATAGTATGATAAAAAATAATAAGGTCCACTGATGAGCTCACATCTCATTTTTGTTTCCTGTGTCGAAAAAAATTAGAATGCTTGAAAGATATGTTGCTATGTCATCTCAACACGTTTTAAAAGATTTTAAAAAATGATTTGACACTCTCAATGGTACTCCAAGTGCAACAGGGAACGCACCGAAGAGTGATTGTGTAAAGAAAAGGCGCTGGTTCGGTGTTCTCGCGATGCTTTCTTCCGTTTACCGGTCACGTGGTGCGGACGTTCCTTCCATGCTGCGACAGAAAACATGGCAGCGCTCTTGAGATCAGCCCGCTTACTCAAGTTTTCGCCTTCGGGCTTGCTTCAGATCACAGGACCCAAAAGAAGCGGACCACCGCTCGGTCGGCTGTACAGCGGAGCTGTTGGCGGCAGAAGAGCCGGAGTTTGTTCCCGACAGATCAGCCGTGTTGGTGAAAACGCGTCCAGGTACCAGAGAGCGGCTAGCTGATGAGATCCACGCGTGAAGCTAAGATGTCATTGAGGCTCAATGACAGCCAAAGACACACGCGTGATAGAATACATGACCGGCGGAGTTAGATATTGTGTATTGACTTGTGTTGCAATATGTTTGAATAAGTGTTGACCGCTAGCTGCTCGGTTAACGTTAGCTAAACTGGCTCCTGGTTTATGCAAGGTGATGGTGAGACGTTGTGTAACCACGTTATGCTCACACTCTGTTTGACGACCTGTAATTTATCCAGTCAGTATGCAATGACACTGTTACTGATAGCAGACAGTGCTATCATTCTGTCTTTGTCCCTGAACGTTTTATATGAACTTAAATGCATCCTAGCTTTTAGCAATAGGCCCATCACTGAAGTCCAGGTTACTCAACTAGCATGCTGGAGCTAATTACATGGAAGTACATTGTTATTATTAAAACTGATATTTACAGTTTATATCATGAAGTGCTACAGAAACAATGGCCTCGGTTGAAAATTAATTAACTAGCTGCCGTGACCTACTTCAGGAAGACCTCCCTCCTCAAGGTCACAGCTCCTAAACCTACAGCCAGCATTTTAGCAGACAGTGCTGCACACAGATGATCTGTTTAACTTCCTCTGAAACACGTGCACTCAACACATCTTGTACTGCTGGGACAGTCTAGTAAAGCTAAACCCATCCATCCATTATCTATATGCCACTTAATCCTCACTAGGGTCGTGGGGGGCTGGAGCCTATTCCAGCTGACTCAGGGTGAAGGCAGGTTCACCCTGGACAGGTCACCAGTCTATCACAGGGCCACACTTAGAGACAGACAACCAAGCACACTCACATTCACACCTACAGACAATTTAGCATCACCAATTAACCTCAACATGTTTTTGGACTGTGTGGGAGGAAGCCGGAGAACCCGGAGAGAACGGGGAGAACATGCAAACTCCACGCAGAAAGATTCCGGTGCCCCCACCGGGACGCGAACTGGCAACCTTCTTGCTGCGAGGCAGCAGTGCTAACCAACTGCGCCACCCTGCAGCCCAAAGCTAAACCATCTCTGCTAAATGGGACAGGATAGTTTCTCTCACATGTACCAACAGGAGAGCTGTGTTAGGCTCATTCCATTCCTCTATCTTGTCTCCTCTCTCCTTCATCCTTTTCCCTGTCTCCTGCTGATCAGTCTTTGCATGCCAGCATGGAATATGTCCCAGTTGCTAAAATTCATCTCAAGGAGAGGGACACTTGTTGCAAGAGCTATGAGTGAGGAGGCACAGGTGTATCCTCAATGTATGCTTTGCTTAGTAGTGTTTTCGGCACCAATGATGGTATGAGACAGATGTAAAACACCTGGAGTATACTGAAATATACTATACATATATAATATCTCTTAATCACAATATTTAGCGCCTTCATCCTGCATAGCTCCAAAAAAAAGTTAATATATGCTGTAAGATGTCATGGACACTGTTGACAGAGATGATAAAATACGATGGTAGACTAAAACAAAACAATGGACAGATGATTCAGCTGTGTCACATGTCATATTTAGTCGATGTCGCTTTGAAATTACAGCTCTGAGGCTACAAGAATGTCTCATTTTGTCAAATACCTGTTGCCTCAACTTCTCTCTTCTTGTATCTCTTCTCCGCTCGCATGTCTGGTAGGACGGACTAAGTCATGAGGAGAGGAGTTAAGGAGATACAAACTAAGACGTTAGAATTACAGATGTTTAGAGATGTTTGATTCTCTCTGTCCTGCCTCCTCCCTTCCTTCTTCTCTTTCTGAATTATCATACTATGTTCCTAATCAAATCAAATTTTGTTTATATAGCACTTTTCATGTGCAACAACAACAACGCAAAGTGCTTTACAACATTTAAAAACAACAAAGCATTTAAAGACATTACAACATTTAAAAACATTTCAACATTTAAGAAAATGCTTTGGTGTCCATCACTTCCCTATAATTCTATTCATCTTTCCCTGTCTCCCTTTCCTCTCCTGTGGTCCTACACAGCCGTGTGTGGCCGTATGCAGTGGGGGGTGTGCGTAACTATGGTGCAGCCACCGAGCGGAGGGACGAAGTCAGCGTGGCGGTGCAGTCCAAGCAGGCGAATCAGTTTGACTGGGCCCTGGCCAAGCTGGACCACTCCGTGAAGAGGACCGGTCGCGTCACCAAGACACTGCTGCTCCGCATCTTCCATGATATCTGCAGGACAGGTAGGCACACAGAACAACAAGCACTGACACAGTTGCATGGATGTCCGACAACCAGGGAGACGGACTGCATTAATTGTGCAGACAAACTGGGGACACTTTAGTCAAATTGTAGCTGAAGTCCATTTGATCACCTGACAACCATGGCTGTGACCTCAGAGTTATTGTAAGCTGCACACTCGTGGGGCATCATTTGTTTGCAGCAAATTCTCGTTCTGTTTTATATTTTAATGTACTTTCTGAACTGAAAGTTAGATAGTTTTTGTATGAAACCTTAAGCAGTATTTTATTGTATTGTTTACTATGAGAGTGGATGCATTCTGTCACTGTCTATTTGTTGAATTCTTCTTCTTCTTTTTTTTTAAAATGCCGTTTGTTCCTGTCTGCTTGCAGGTTATCCCAGCAGTAACCAGGCCTTGTTGCTTCTGCGTAGCTGTGGGTCCCTGCTGCCTGAGATGCCGCTGAACGAACGCACTGAGCTGGCGCATCATGTTTGGGGGAAGCTGCAGGAGCTCCGTAAGAGGCCGCACCAGTGGCAGCGACCAAACCATCACAATGTCTAAAGCAGGGGTTGTCGAACTTTTCAGTCAGGTCTATGACCCTGAAAATAAATGTACCAAAGACTCACCACCTCTAATATCCCTGGAAATGGCTGAGGCATGCAAACATTGTGCCCAGCTTGTCCAAACACAGATATAATGTCAACACAAAATACCCCAAAGCCTAAAAACATAATGTTATTTCATAGTGACTTAATGTAGGTCAAGTAATGTCCATGAATATACTTTAGTACTCAGTAAACATACAGTATATAGGAGCAGCACAGGTGGTGTGTGTTTGTCTGTGTGTGAGAAGAGCAGCTTTTACTACTATTTTATTGTACTTTGGGACAATACTGACTAAAGCAATGCTATTTCTAATTAAGAACATTATGAAATGATCGTGAAATTCCTCACATATATAATATATCGTAATAGTTTTAGATATTTTAGCTGCTTGTAGTTGTTGGTTTATTTGAATAGAGTGGGACCGATTCGGTGCAAGTTATCTTAAAAAGACAAATTTATCATCATCATAATCCTCATATATTTGAACTTATGTTAAATAGATGAGGTTCATGAGTAGTGGTTGTCTGATGGAGTTTTTTTTTCTTTTTTCTCTCCAGTGGCTGAGGCTGATATTCAGTTTTCATCAGTATCTGTGGCTGATGTATAATGCAGATACAAGATGTTGGGTTTTTTTGCATCTGATAAAATACAACAAAATAATACAAATAACAGATGAGATTCACAATTGCTGAACTTAAATGAACATATGCATTTCCTCAGTTCACTTAAATAGATCTGCACTCAGTGTATCAGCTAAATAAATGTTCAGAGGTAATTAAAGAAACAAATATTTTAAAAAAAGGAAGCTATGAATGAATTAATGAAAAATTAAAGTTTTAGTGCATTTAACAAAAAGCGTTTATCAGCAGACAGCAGCATCTTCTACTGCTCTGCTAACATACTGACGTTGGAGTTTACAGATTTATCTCGGCTCATATACACTATGGATAATGGCCAGTTAGATGCAGTAGCTGGTCAGGCCCAAGTAGCCAGTTCAGCTGAGCCACAGTAGCTCCCTCGAGGCATCCCCTGATAATCAGCCATCGTTGATTATCTCAAAATGACATTTAATCGGCCCGATTAATCATCTATCACCATTCCTGAGAATTACCTGCAGCAGAAATAAAAACATGAGGAGTCGGTGAGTGTTACAGTTGTGTTGACTTCACTCTTCCTCCACAGGTGCACAGTATGATGTTAGTCACTACAACGCCTTGCTGAAGGTTTACCTGCAGAACGAGTTCGAGTTCTCCCCCACCGACTTCCTGGCCAAGATGGAAGCAGCTGACATCCTGCCCAACAGAGTAAGTCCTGCACCTCAGAGCATAGCAATGGATCGGAACGCATTAAGTACATCAACCACAAGAGTGTGAATGAAATAGAAAACACATCCCTATCAAGACTCTGGATGTGACGCAGAGCTTCTTGTAGCTGATTTTTCAGGCTAATTCTTCATGACCCACTTACAATAACAGATTTGATCTATTACGCTTCGAAGCTGGTTTCATCTGCAGCACGCAGATGTTGTAATATCTCCGTTGTTGTTGTGCACAGGTCACCTACCAGAGGCTCATTACAGCTTACTGCCAGAAGGGAGATATTGAAGGAGCCAGGTGAGCTAAATCTCTGTCCTGACTAACTGGTCAGTGAGTGTTTTATGTTCTGAGGGGAAGCAGTCGGTTGTGAAACGACGTTATTCTCAAATTTAGTCGAGTTTATGTTGTGCTTGTAAGTTATAAGATTTGTTACTTGAATGATTTTTTTCCCCTGATTAAAGCTACATAATTAAAGTTATTGATATTATTATTGCCTGCTTTGCCGTTTTAACTCTCTTCTCGGCTTTCTTTCAGCACCATACTGGGTTTCATGAAGAGCAAAGATTTACCCATCACCGAGGCTGTGTTCAGCTCCCTGGTGACAGGCCATGCCCGCACAGGGTGAGTGTCACTGCTTTTGTTCTCTTAATATACTGTATTTAATGGCACATAATAAGTGTTGGAGCAACTTGATTTCAAACAAGCTGTCATCTTTATCACTGTGCAGCGACATGGAGAGCGCTAAGAACATCCTGCCTGTGATGCAGCAAGCAGGAATCGAACCGGGTCCTGATACTTATGTGTCGCTGCTGATGGCGTACGCCGAGAGGGGAGACATTGACAGTATAAAACAGGTGTGTGTGTCAATCCAGTTGTTGTTTAGACGGTGTTAAAGCTTCTGCATGTACAGCGCCTATAAACGTTTGAAGTTTTCCCTTTTACTGCTTTTCTACAGAGAATAGTGGTCAACAGAATTTGGCTCTTTTGACAAGAATTTACTAAAAGTGACTCCTTAATGTCCAAGTGAAAACAGATTTCAGTAATTAAAAATATAAAATCAATGACTGTTTAAACTTTCACCCTCTTTAAGTCAGTATTTAGTCGAGGCAGCTTTGATTGCATTCACAGCATTCAGCCTGTGTGGATGGGTCTCAGCCAGCCATGCACATCTGGACACTGCAGTTTTATCCCGTTGTTCTTTACAGAACTGCTCAAACTCTGTCAGAGTGCAGGGATCATGAGCCCTTTTTAAGTCCAGACACAAATTCTCAATTGGATTGAGGCCTGGGCTCGAACTTGGCCACTCTAGAATATTCACCTTGTTGACTTTTCTGTTTAGCTTCGGAGAGCCACTTTAAAGGAGGTTAATACATATGCAGTGTCCAGATGTGCAAGGCTGAATGAGTCTTATCCACACAGACTCAACTCTGATATTACAGCCAAAGGTGCATCTACTAAATACTGACTTAAAGGTTGTGAATACTGATACAGTCACTTATTTTACATTTAAAGTTTTTAATTAATTGACACTATTTGGTAGAAGTTGGTTTTCACTTTGACAGTCTTTTTTTTTTTTTATGTTCTTGTCAAAACAGCCAAATTAAACTGATCATGATTCATTGTTGATTAACAATAAAAGTGGAAAACGTCCAATACTACGTCAATACTTAATAAATACTCTGTATATGTTCGTATCTAGTGAATGGTGACCTTTGAAATTCATCCTCCCTGTACACAGTTTTTCCTCGCCCCTATTGCCACCAACAACCAACTCTTTTCTTTTTCCTCTGCTTCTTATGTCACTTGTTCAGACTCTGGAGGCAGCAGAGAATGCAGACTGCAGACTGATGGACAGAGACATCATGCAAGTCATCTTCGTTCTGGCCAAGTCCGGATACCATGAGCACATCCCTGAGATGATTGAATGTTTGAAGCACGAGAGGGGCTACGTACCAGGTACACACATATATGTCATGTTTCTCCATAGAACTCACTGTAGTCCTCAGCAGCTAAAGAAAGATCTGTCAAGAAGACTGCTCAGGTGCTAGGTACGATAAGATACATAAGATGAAATAAGAATACATTAATCCCACAGTGGGGAAATTTGCAGTGTTACAAAAGCAAAGGGGATGCTGCACAGAAAAATAAATGAGAAATGAACAGAAGTACTGTTCATATTGAAAAAACATTGCTTCATATGTCGAATTCAGATATTGCACCGATTTCTCTTAATATGGAAAACAGCAACTTTGTGATAGCGTGATGTTGCACGGGATTAGTATAAATGAGCAAAATATTGATATGTGTTTTAAAAAAAATAACTTTCCACAAAATTAAATCTGATCCCTGGGCTGCAAGGTGGCTCAGTGGTTAGCACCGTTGCCTCGCAACTAGAAGGTCGCCGGTTTGCATCCCGGTGAGGACACCCGGAATCTTTCTGCGTGGAGGTTGCATGTTCTCCCCGTGCAGCGTGGGTTCTCTCCGGGTTCTCTGGCTTCCTCCCACACAGTCCAAAAACATGTTGAGGTTAATTGGTGATTCTAAATTGTTGTCTGTCTCCAAGTGTGGATAGACTGGTTACCTGTCCAGGTGAACCTGCCTTCACCCTGAGTCAGCTGGGATAGACTCCAGCCCCCCGTGACCCTAGTGAGGATTAAGCGGTGGATAGATGATGGATGGATGGAAGTCTGATGCTTACTAGAGTTGAAAGATAGTAAAAGTTGGGGCTTAGCAATTAGACTTTGCTGTACAAATCCTGATTTTATAACAGATTTTTACGTGACTGCAGTTTTCTTGGCCAAATGGGGAGCATGTACAGTACTGCTTGGAGCTGTATTTAAATAAATAATGTTGTGTGTGCATCACTAATCTGGCATTACATAGTAGCTCGCTATAGAAACAGTAATCATGTGGTCAGTGACTTTTGTTATTTTTGCTTATTGTCCATAAAAAGAAAACCTGCTAATTCAGTTGTATTGATCTTTATTGTAGTGGCCCAATGGGCTGTAGATGATCTGAGATCCGTTCGTATCGACCCTCATGGTTCAGCACGTGTGTGAAGTCCAGAATAATTGCAAAGTTATACGGCTTTACTGCCAGTGTTGTTTTATAAAGTACGCAGATTGGCAGTCAGAGCAGAGTCCAAAGCAGTGATCCAAATCCAAAATTCTGATCCCAAAAATTGATCGTATCCGTGAATCGAAAGCCGTGATATGATCCTAACTTTTAATTTTGCTGACCGACTTGTCAGTGACATGACGCCGAGCAGAATCTACATTTGTTGTTTTTCCCTTGCAGATGCCATGAACTTGTGTCTGAGCCTCATCACTCAGGGCCAGGAGGACACAGCTTTTCTCATCCTGAAGACCCTCCCTGTGGCGCAGTTCGAAAACTTAGGTGACGCCGAACTGGGCAACTTCTTCTTGAGACACCTCGTCAACAGGGACACGGTACGGCGGCGGGAAAGAATTCAGTCCTCGGTCATTTGTGTTATAGAACAGGATTACTAAATTACTTCTTAACTATATTAAAGAGTCAGTACTTGTCAGCATGTGGTTGTTTCCTGGCATTCACTTTTACACTCAGCTGCAGTGTTTTATTTTAATGATCAAATGTAATTTTTGATTCTTGTATGTGCTCTACAGTCATTGGAGAAGATCTCTCGCTACTGCAAAGAGCTCCAGGAGTCCAGTCTGCACTCAACACCGCTCACATTCTCTCTGTATTGTGCCCTGGAGGCCAAGAAGACTGGTACAGCTCATGCTTTCATTTACTTGGATTTAGAGAATCCTTCACTTCCACATTAATGCAGATGTGTCTTCATCGGATAAAGCTACACACACTCGTTTGTCTGCATTTGGTGGATTGTGAAAATAACATTAGGGCATCAACAGATGTTCTGGCTGCCAGTTAAATACGGTTTTGAACTGAATTATTCTTAATTTGTCTTGTTTCTTTTACAGATACATGTTTAGAGCTGATGAAGTTGGTCAAGGCGGAGGGCTTACCTCTAAGGCCTCACTACTTCTGGCCGCTCCTCGTTGAATACGGGAAAAACCAAAACACAACAGGTACAAACACACACACACACACACATACATACATATATATGTTGGCACTTCAAATTTGTGAAGGCACTTTTGGACACAAGGCTTTCCCTTCTCCATGATGACCTTAACCTACATCCAAGTCTGACCACAACCTCCAAACCAAGTTCTAACCTTCAAACAGGCTTTTGAAGGTGTGACAGACATTTGAGGATGCCATCTTGGGCTTTGGAGAACACCGACTGACATTTTTAAAATCATTTTCTGACATTGTATAGATCAAACTACTAATCAAATAATCAAGAAAATATTTTAAAGTGAACATAATCATTCGTTGTAGCCCTAATCTAGTATTAATGTGCTGATTTTTCACTTTAGCCTCACTCCAGGGTTTTTCCATCGCAAATCATCAGATGCCTTCTGCTTGCGCATAAGTACATTAGATTACAATTAAATATACGTCAAGGCATGGAAATTTTCCCACTAGAAAAATCCCACTAACCCAACAGATCTATATATTTGGTCGTGGATATATTATGTCATCCTAATGACCAAAGTGATAATTCTCAAAGAAATTACACGAAACAAGTTGACTACTCTCTTCCAGACCAAAAAAAGTATTCAATACATTTTGTTTTGTATTATAGTGACATGCAACTGGATGTGGTTCAGAAAACATCATTAGTTGCATTATAAATTTGTGGTAATGTGAGCTCAAAGAAGGGACTTTTCATGAGGGCTTATTATTATATATCTTTTCTAAACATATTTCAACTCACCTGTAATCAGAGAATATTTAATATGATTGTCCAGTATTGCAGTTTCTGTATTAATGACACGATGGGAAATAACTGTGAGAATTACAGGCTTTTAACTTTTATAGTTCCTGGGATATAGTCATCCAAACATAGCCTCATATTTATTTGTGCTAAAAATCTTGCTGATTGTGGGTCGAAGAGCAATATTATTCAGGGAAGTGCTTGATATATCAATCTGAGATTTTGCAGATATCATTTTAAATAGTGTATGATAAAGTTTCGAGCAAATCAGAGACGATCGAGCAGAAACTACTCTGAAAATGTGATGATTTGAGATGGAGTGACCCCATAGATAAGGTTCAAATGAGCTTTTTATTTTGTTCCTTAGTAACACGATGCAGTAGCTGTAGATATACAAACAAAACCAAGCCACATTTTTTGCTGTTCATGTTCTGAAATATTTACTGCTTATGTACTTTTTCTCTCGGCTTCTTGAGGCCATAGCTTGAGAGACTCCAGTAGATCCTGAAACTAAACATTTGTTGTGAGAAGCTCGTAGTTGGATCCTGGATCCACCTCAGACTCAGTCTCTTGTGGACGTGAGCACCGAATGGATGCTACAAGCAAAGAAAAACACGCTTACCAGCTGTTTGTGCGTCTGATCTGAAATGAAGCAAGGTTTCTAGTTGAGCACGATATTAGCACTTTTTGAGCATGTGTTTTTGTGTGTGTGTGTGGTGTAGAGGGGATTATGACTTCCTCTGTACCAGAAAGAGCTTTTAAAGGAGAGTTCCCTCAAATATTAATGACCCACAGAGTGGTGCAACTGGGACAAATTTCACTGGGCTGGGGCAGTGAAGGGCAAAGAGGTCTGATCCCTGCGTGAGAGAGTCGGAGCGAGAGGGGACGAAACAAACACGTACATACAAATACGAACACACACACGTCTCTCTGGAGAGCTCTTGGAATAGATTGCAAATTTTAGAAGACGTCCCGACTTCACATCAGTTTCCGGACCAAAAAGACACTTTGACTTTCAGAAAGTGAGTTCAGACATGAATGTCA
Source organism: Stegastes partitus (assembly GCF_000690725.1). Lineage (NCBI taxonomy): Eukaryota > Metazoa > Chordata > Actinopteri > Pomacentridae > Stegastes > Stegastes partitus. The sequence goes on from NW_007579009.1 coordinate 105,417, forward strand.
TTTTTTTATCCGTCTGTCTGATCTCTGAACAGTTTCCACTTTTAACCCCGTGGTTGCTTCTCTGTAGTAATCAGTTGTGCTGTTTCAGTTATGTAAAGCCCGGCTTGTTTGAAGTAATCTTTGTTACGTATTACACATGATACAGACTCAGAAGAAAGTAATTTGTCATCCTAGTAGAACAGTAGAATTGGTTTTCTCACGTTTCTTGCACAAACATATGCCGTGAACTGACACCATATTGACTGTGCAGAAGCTGCTTCAAGAAGAAAGTAGTGCTCAGTGTGTATGGATGCTTGATCTGGTGACCTTTGCACCATAGTGGAGGCGCCTAAACTCCCTTGTTAAGGACACTGGGAGGGGGTTCAGTAGCCTAAAGCGTCTCCCTTGCCCATGCCCACGTACATGGATGCACATCCAGGCCTGAGGCTGAGGGGATCAGAGGTCATTTTGCTTCAGTTGCTTTCTTCAAATCCTTTGTCAGGCTTATTTCTCAGTCCAGCCCTTCGTCTGTCCCTCAGTCTGGTGCTCCATTTACACTAAAGGGACATGTGTATGTTCACGTTTCCCAACGTGGATGCAGCATAGAACTGCCTTATAATAGTTGGGCAGCATGTTGTATGTATAAGTGGCTCTTGACTGCATTTGTGAGTGACATGTTTTTTGCGAAAAGTGAAGAGCAGTAACTGGCAGCATTAAATCTGGCAGCTGAAGCAGTACAGCAAGTCTTCTGGTTCTTTAAAGACTTAAACCACTGAACCCCAAAACCTATCAGCTGGTTTGAATGACATGTTACCTTTAAAAAATGGTGCCAATGGGCCACCGCTGTAGCTCAAATGGTTGACCTGGTGACCGATGTACAGGGGCTATAGTCCCAGACGCAGCAGTCATGGGTTCGAATCCAGCCCGTGGCCATTTGCTGCAGGTCCCTCCCCCATTCTTCTACCTGCTTTCCTGTCTCACTCAATACTGTCCCGTCAAATAAAGGCAAAAAGGCCAAAAAAAAAAAAAAAGAAAGTTGCCAAAATTACAGAATTTTTAAAGCCAGAAGCTTTAGGCAGTAAGTTTTCTGACGGTCTTTGAACTACTCGTCTGTGACGTGCCATTAGGTCAGGAAACATAATAATGTCTAAGCTTTAAATTGTGATATATTATGGAAATCATTTTATTATATATGTCTCTCTCTTTTTTTAAAAAAATCTTCAAAAGATATTGGTTGCAGTAACCAGAGTTGGTGAAAAACAAAAGATTGTGAGCTTCTTGTTGCAGCTGTGATGCCACAAGTGACTCAGCTGCAACCGACTAAGAAAAAATTCAGGGACTTTGAGCCAAACTGAGCTGAACTAGAGGCTGTGTTTAGATAGAGCAAATAGGAGACAGGTGTGGAAACAAATTAGACATATGAGTTGTAAAATATTTGTAGAGAAACTTATATTTTGTGAAATTAGGAATCAGAAAAATTCAACTTCTCTTTTCTCTTTTTCTATAATTTATATCCTTAAAACCGTGGCATGATGCACGAAAGCCAACTGTGAGTCCTCCATGGTTGTGCTGTTTCCATACAGGTGCAGGACTTTATGTTGCAGCATAAAATGAGCCAACAGTGAGTGAAAATCTAAGAAACTGCTTCCGGTCCAGAGAGTTAAAGACAAAAGGGAGCAGGACTGATAACTGAAAATAATGAGTATATTTCGTGGAGCTACCCATTTAAAGCACATATCTCATTCAGTGTTCCCGGGAAACATTAAATGAGACAGATTTTCTTGTAGAATGTGACAGGTGCCAGAATAATTGCAAGAGTGACTTTTTAAAAAAAAAAAAAAAAGCCACTTCTGTCAGAGAAAGACTGACAAATCTTTTAATTTTTTGTAGCTTTTTGTTGGTGTCATACAAACCGTGTTCTTTGCTTAAAAGCAGAAGCTTTTGACAGGTACAATTTCTGTGTTGAATCTGCATTCAGCGGTACACAGACAGCCGTTTTTCACATGGCTCTTTACTTTCATTGGACACTCGTCTTGACACTCGGTGGAAAACCGGTCTTGAGGTTTTTCTTCTCCATTTGCCTCCTCAGACAGTTTAATGGCTCAGCAGGTGCAGTTCGTCGGGAGTATTTCTGTCCCGAAATCCTGCCTCCGGTGAAGGAAACGCTTATTTTATTTCTCTTGTTTTTGTTAGCGATGAGCTTGTGGGGGGGGAAATCGTCTCAGTGACAGATAGTCGGCATTTGGAGACTTGTCAGAATTCACAACTCATTAGTGAATGTAGCCTGTCAGATGTGCTCAGCAGCGGCTTGGTTTTTAAGTGCTTTATTTATGCTGAGCTCTGAGTCTCTCTTTGGGGTTTTTTAGAGCGATTAATAAATCATGTATTTTTCTCCTGTCAGCCAATTGACAGCATTTGAGCTGGCAGGGGAGGAGGAACCGGTTAGACCAGTGTGGGCGACGCCGCCGCCGATTGACTTCTCTGTGTGGTCGAGACAGATTCTCAGCCTGGATGGTGAGATGTCTCAGCGCTTGGCTTGGCAGCGTGAAGAAGAGGAGCAGACATGAGTTTAAACATGCACTAACCGCACACACGTGGACTCCTACTCCGACTTAAACTCTCTAACCGCACCGTCTCGAAGCTGCACAAACACGTCAGACAGCATCCATTTAGGTATCACGGTGCGGAAAGAAAGGAAGGACGGAAGGAAGGAAAGTGGAGAAACTTCTCTCTCGCTGGTACACTCGCTTGTTTCCGATGGTGTTAGCCTTAACCCTCATGAATGATGCAGCTCCTCTATTTTTCCCCCTTTTCTCTCGCTGCTGGTCGCTCACACTCATTGGCTGCAGGAGGTGTGTGTGTTTGTACTTGTGTGTGTGTGTGTGTGTGTGTGTGTGTTGGGGGGGCTTTCGGGGGGCAGTGCAGGTGATGTGACTGATGCAGAGTGACTTGATTTCATGTAAATGCAAGCGCTCTGAGGGAATTCACTTTGGATTACGCGCCCCACTGTGCACGGCCCATGAAATATTAAGCGCCGTGTCACTTTTTGTCCACAGGTGTCACTAGCGGGCAGAGAGGCCAGAGCCGCGGAATTGGAGGGCAGCGATCGGAGGGAAGGGATGGGGAGGAAAAAAAGAAGAAAAAAAAAAGTGGAAAGGAGGGGAAGAAAATCCCTTTACATTTTGATGAGGTGTGGATTTGGCGGCTTTAGCGAAAGCATATGCTCGGCCGTATTCGCCACCTGCCGCCAGCTAGTCGATGCTTGTCAGTCCTCGCGACGCCACGCGCTCTTATCGCTTCTGACATGGTGGAGCAAGTGGAAGAAAAAAAAAAAAACAAAAGGGAGGGGAAAGTGCAGAGGAAGGAAGTGTTTCTGGCCTCCTGTGTTTTGGGTGATGAGGGAGATGTAAAGGCTCCCTTGTCTGGTCTGCTTTCCTTCCTGTAAACCACCTGACCCGCTTTATGCGCCCTCATCTTCTTTAACTCTTTAGTGCACGGCCGTCTGTAATGCCGTCAGACTAACCCTGAACTTTATCCCGAGCTATTAGCTGGATGAGAGCCGGTCATCATCTCGGTTAAAAGAACGGAAGCAAATGAGGATGAAATCGCAGCTGAAACGGACGTATTCTTGAACTCTCTTCTGTTGCCTTGCAGCAACAAAATCCACCTTTAGAGAGTCACACACAGGGAGAGATGGAGAGACAGATGGTGTTGGGGGAGAAAGAAAAGGGGAAGTGACAGGTACTCATGTCCAAGGACGGGCGGAGATGACAGCGACCGGTTCGCTCCACTCCTCTTTTCCTCTCTTTTCTCCTTCCTCACTTCTCGTCTGTGACAGTTAACCTGAAGACATGAATCTGATGGTGATATCTTGTGACCACTGCCATGCTTAACTCACTACTTTGATACTTCTTGCCTGGATGGTATGTCAGGCTTTATGCTGACCAACCTGGAGAGGTCTCTACTCTTCTCAGTTCTCCTCAGTGCCAAATTTATATTTAAATTGATCGGACAGGGGAAAGAAGCAAAAAGGCTTCTTTACATGTGAGGATTATGGAGGGAAAAGATGAAAAACCAGGAGGAGAAATTACTCAACTAATATAATGTAATATTTTGTGTTGTGTCTTTATGGGTTTAGAGGGATCAGTGTTTTTATCAGGATTTGGTTTTGAGGATTTTTCCCCAGAGAGAGGGATGAGAAATGGGTCTGATTGGTGATCGGTGGTATGAGCCCTCACCACTCGGCCCTCAGTTTGCTCCCAGGTTGAAGCAGTTTTCATCCCCATCTGCCTTCATCCTCATAACAAAAGGCCGTGTTCCACTGGAAAGGACCTTGCAGGCCACTTCAGGTTGGCTCAAACCTTTGTGCATGTTGTGACTGCAAGAATTATCCCTTAGAACATCTTTCAGGGAGAAAAGGTACTTAGTGCAGTACTTCTAAGCGGCCATGAAACTCTCCTGTGTGGGTCTTGATGCTGATAGTTTAAATTCAAAGGAGACTGATTTTATTTAACTTGAAGAGGACAGTAAGTGCCATTTTTTTTCCAGCCCAATCAATGGACTCATTGACTCGTCTTCAACAACGTAAAATTCACCTTGAAAGTGGACATAACAAACTGTCGGTGCTGCTATTGGCTTTTGTGCTCATGTAACTAGAGTTATTTCGATTAACGAGTATTTGTTGTTGTTTTGGAAGCCTTGGAGTTAATGAAGCTGTTGGATTCTTCATTGAAATGGAGACAAAAAGCCTGACAGGACTGATTACGAAGCTGAATCATGCAAAAGTTTCTGCAGTCAAAAGCTTCCTAAAGTCCAACAAGACTGCAGAGACTTAACTGCAACTACAGTTCCTCGTCTTTTTCTCTTTCTGCTTGAGTCTTGTCCCTTTTCCAATCCAGAAAGCGAGGTTACCCATCCAAGAAATCATCCACCACACAACCACATGTAAAACCACCATGTGTTGTTTTTATGGTTTGGTGTGTCTAGTGATTCAACAATTTAAATTTGTGAGCTTCTGAGGTGCTGGTAGGTCGATTTTGTCACCTGCTGATAGAGAAAGTCTGATTGTTTCCTCATTTCCAGTGTTTGTGCTCATCCACATGGCTGCAGGCAGTAGCTCTGTATTTACTGTACAGGTATGAGTGCAGTCAAATCTTTCCTTTATACAAACCATGAGAAAGTAAGTGGTACGGCTGATGTAGTTTTATTTTTTACTGCTCAGCTGAAATGTGGCGTTACTTTGCCTTAGGCCTGTAAATAAAGTGAATGAAACACGGTCTGAGGTCCAAAGGGTTAAAAGCTCTTCGTCACAGACATGACTAGCAAAAAAAACAACAACACAAACACGCTTGTAGGACAACTAAGAAGTGCTGATGATCGCTAAAGCTCATGTGTGGAAAACCGGAAAGCACGTGAGGGGAGGCCGGCGCGTGCATTTAGAACTCCGGCTCTCCATTCACTTGTTTTCTGTCTGTGTGGCTCACCGTGAAATTGATTATGGATTATTCAGGAGGAAAGCAGGTGCTCCCTCTCTTCTTTCATAAAAAAAGCTTGGGTGAAAGCGATTAGGGGGTAAGAATGGACTGGCGGACGGCCGAGCGGATGGATCCTCCATTGAGAAGAAAGAAGGAGATCGCCTGTGTTCTTGAAAGCTCTGCAGATGGATAGTGAGAGGGGAAGCTGAATGAGTGATATGGAGGCTCGGGATGGATGGACCGGTTCAGGTAGCCCTACCTGGGATAATGCAGCCCAGCCGCAGGTTTTAATGGCGTATAAAAGCCCGGACTCATGTTTTATTCAGCTGAAGAGAGAGACTGCCAGGTGAACACATACGTCCCAAGAGGACGCAGAAACACAGATATATATACATATGTGTGTGTTTCAGAGCCTGAGTGGAGTGTGAACACACGCTGCGTCTCGAGGTGTGTCAACTCAAGGAAGCACTTTAGGGTAGTTTGCTGAAGTCCGCATGGGGACAAGGTGCATCGGTACACCGGATGTGCACATATAGAGCATACATTGTGGATGCGTCGATATTTTCGTTCTCCCTCTGAACTGCATTAAGAACAAGACCTGTTTATGTGCTCATTTAGGTGCCTGTACTTCACCATGACGCTCCCAGACATATGCAAAGTGCTGCCTCCATATGCGCACACGCTCGCACACACACACACACTTGCAGGCATGTGGGGAGCGTGCGAGAGGCTGTTCCATATGCATGCGGCTGTTTTGGCCTCCTTCCCTGGGGCAGGACCTCAGGGTTGTGCTGGAGAACAGGGCGAGAGTCCACTCCAGGCCAAGTGCGTGTTTATGCGCACACATCCGGCAGTTGGAGGGAGAGGGGAAAGCAGCCATTAGCATTGTGCCAATGAAGGGTGTGTGTAGCAGTGCTTACGCAGCTCCGGGCCTGTACAGGAGAGTGAGTGGAGGGAAATGTGTGTGTCTATAGAAGTGCAGAGTGCGACTGGAGTGGATACAGAGAGGTTGGTTTGGCCTAAGTGTTGTTTTTCTGAATGTCTGAGATACACATAAAATACATTAATATTATCCCCACTTCTGTTGACCACAACTATGGATTGATGATATAAAATTCAATGCTGTAGCACTTGATGATTGGGAAGTCAATTAAGTTCATTATTTATAAAAGTCATTTATCATTTACAGAAATCCAAACCTGCACTTTTTACAGCTTTTAAAGTTTGTGCTACTTTCTTTTTTTTTTAAACCTCTCTGAACTCCGATCAATTTCTGGGCTTTTTCTGCTCCCGTCATGTTTTAACTCACTGTGGGTTCATTTTTCATCACATTATTACGTCCTGCCCCTCCATGGAAACAGCACAACCTTGGCTAGAAGTAGAGAGAACTCAAAATGTCTTGTGTGCAGTATGACAAAGTTATAATACCATAAATCACAAAAAAAAAAGAGAAAGTAAGAGCTCACAGATGTTACCAAAACTAAAGGACTCCACATATTATAAATAGGCTTACATTTCTAATTTAACTCGCTCCTATGTATACCATTTTTGAGCCATGTTGCCTTCATTTCATTGATCAAGCATATTTTACTTTCCTCGCAGCCTCTTTAGACATTTTATTTTATTTTTTTTTACATCTTTGTTGAATTTTTGAATGTTGAAACTCACAATTTTAAAGTTAAAAATTTGACTTTTTTTTTTTTTTTTTTTAAAGAGTTTCCTGCAATTTTTAAGATATTTTAAGACTTTTTAAAAAAAAAAATTTTTTATAAAGAAAACTTACCTCTCAAGGCTGCCAGCTGGTTTTAAGGTTCAGATGGTTTAACAGTGGAATAAACTGAATATTGTTGGGTTTGGAATCATTACTTTGAAGACACTCGGATTTTGGGAACTCATGCTGGACATGCACTATTTTTTTTTTGGAGCATTTCTAGACTAAAACTGATTTGTGTACCATGAAAAGAATAAGTAGAATCCTTAATTGCAACTCTAATCTCATTTTATATCCAATGTGTGCTTTCAGGAGTTTAATTTGGTCTCTTTCTGTGTGTGTCTTGCAGGCGTGCTGGAGATAATAAAGGCCATGCAAGGCTTGGGCGTCTCATTGGACCTCGCGACTTTATCCAACCACGTCATGCCCCTCTTCTCCAGCGCAGAGGCAGCTCAACAGGCCTTCAAGGTAACCCATACGTCCGTGTGTGTGCTTACATGTGGCCATTGATAAGTTCCCTCTGACCAAAAGGTGATTTTTCTCCGCTCAGGCTTTCGGCATCACCACGAAATCCGGGGGCTTCGTGTGCTCAGGGATCCGCTTGTTGGCTGGGACCAACCTGGCCGAACTGTACACCCTCAGTAAGAACTCCGACACAGTCCAGAGATCAGCATCTTGAGCAGCCCGCATCATAAAAATCGCTGCTTCGCCTGCGGGCTAATTGGCCCGGCGTTAACACACACAGACACACACATACATTTGCCCACTTACTCCTCTGCGCTCATCAGGCCTTTTAAGAGATTAGTCTGTGTGAATATGTAAAAAGCGAGAACGAGAGGCGCCTCAACTGGCAGAGGAACGGGATAGAGGAGGCTGTTAAATAATGGATGACTCGTCCTGTTTTCTGTCTTTCGTCTCCTTTTAGGCTCAGATGTCCACCGCTCATTTTCACATACATCGCTCTGTTTTCTCTTTATTCCAGAGTCTCCAATGAATTTTATTTCCACCACCTCTCGTGAAGAAAGATTTGTTTTCTGCAACATTTTGTATATTTCTCCTCATAAAAGTTAATATACACAACCACCAAAATAAGGTTTCTTCAAGAAGTTTATGAAACAAGCTGCTCTTTAACTTCTTTAAGTTTACTTTTGTTTGCAGCTGCAAATAACTAATAAATCTATCAGTTGTTGTTTTTTGATTAGTTGTTTGGTCTATAAAGTCCTTAAATGTCTTGTTTCAACCCAAAGACATTAAGTTTAGTGTCATAGAAGAGTAAAGAAACCAGAAACTATTTAAATTTAAGAAGCTGGAAGCAGAGGATTCCTCCTTCTTTTTCTTAAATAAATACACAAACAGACGAAAAATCGATTTGTTGTTGGAGCTCTGATTTGTACTCGTCTTGATTTCTGTCTCATTTTTGTGCTTTGGCCTCTCTGATGAGCTCATAGGAAGCTGATGAGCTGCTTCTTTTCCAGCAACATGTTGAACTTCACTTTGAATTTCAGTGTTTGGGCCAGATTTCAGCACAGAGACGAGACAGAGGACGTAACCACATGATCAGCTTCATACACGAGTCCTGCTTTACCTCAGCGTCCTAAATCTTTTTTTAAAAAATGCAGCTTTTTCTCTTATTTTACTTGTAAATTGAACAGTTTTGGGACTTGTGGTCACACTAATTTTTACTTTTTTGGCACTAATAAGGCAGCTGCAGCCCTATAAAACAGTATTTGTCTTGCATTGGTTGATTCCTGTTTGAGGGCGTGAATGAAAAATGCTGCTCTTTCCCTCAACACTAACCATTCAATATCCTTCTGAGCAAAGCATCACGCTGCATCTGTTTTACACGAGCCCATCTGTCGCCAACGAGCGAGATTTCAGAAACATTATTTTCCACATACAACCACGTTGTTTAAACCACGTGTAGACAAGTTGTGACCGTTTCTGTCTGTCTCTTCTACTTTCTAGTATCAGATCCCTCCTTCCCTCCGTTGGACATCCAGGTTTTCTGCAACAGCCTCCTCACAGGTTTCAAAAAGTGAGTCAATTAGCCCGTCGCCTGTTTATGTCTTTACGTGTCCTCCGTCATTTTCGATTCCATATTTCTGCATATTTTGCCTCAGAACTCCTCGCTGGTGTTTTAGGGAGGCCTGTAGCGCCGTGGAGGTCACTGCGGCATATGCTACGAGTATGACATGTGCAGCCTATCACACCATCTACGGCGTCTGTGTGCATGTGGGCAGCTGCAGGGAAAAACACTACAGCACACACACACACTAATACTTGGGTGCCTCATGCATATGGAGGCCGTCATCCCTCGGCTCTCGCCCCAAAGCACCGTGGGAGATATGTAAATTAGCAGATGCCCACCACTGCCCCTCGTAGCCAGACCTCGGCACCGGTCTCAGTCGCTCTCACACTCTCAGACGCACAAACACTCGCTGAGCCTCAGGACCGGGCTCTGACCCACGGGCTTTTGTTGAAGGGGTGTTTATGAATATTTACAGTTTAGCACTACACACCCACACACACACAAAAAAAAACACTCCGACCCCTCCCCGAGCGAAGCTGGAGGTGAGTCAAAGAGAAAAGTGCTGACTTGTCTGCAGGGACCGAAGTTATTTCCGCCGCTACGCCAGAATACGCTCAGTCGAGCTCAACTTTGAGCTTTTCACTCGGCCAGGGCGTTCTTTGTTGTAGGTAATGTGTTTGTTAAGAAACATAAAGGATAGAATAAAGATTGTGTGGATTCTTCCCAGTGATGCAGTTTCCTTTTTAAATAAATGTGTCATGTTTTTTATATTTTAAGCAGGGAAACAAAGAGGTGGAAGAAGTACTCGGATGTTGTAGTTGTGTGACATATCACATCATAGAAATACTCTCTCACAGGCAAAGCCATGCATTTAGTTTTATACTTAAGTGAAAGCACAGAACAAAGAAATATTACCAAAAGTACTCATAATGCAGACTGACATATTTTCTGATGATGATTGTGCTCATCACTTTAATGCTGCAGCTGATACTTTAACTACTTTATCTGCTGGGTAGCATGTACATTTTTATCTTCATCTATAATATAACATCATAATTTATTTGTTGATTATATTCTGTGTCATTAAGCTCAATCTGCAACGTAAATAAAGTCATTAACTAAATGTGAAGGAGTTCAAATTAGACGTCTTCCTCTGAATTGTAGTGCAGTACAATTCTTAAACTAATATCCATGCAACAATACTCGAGTCCTCACGTGCAATACTCGAGTAAATGTACTGTAGTTACAAAATTGGGTTCTTGGCAGCATAGTTTTATACTTTCGAGTTCAAGGACGTGTGAAAATATTGTAACCAGAGTAAAAGAAAGTTGAAAAATGTCCAGTAGAAAGACGGATAGCAGCAACAAAGGCAAGATTATACAAATTAATGGAGTGTACCAGATATTTTTCTCTGCATCTGTGCATCCATGTGTCCTCTCCATGTTTATAACTTGAGGTTTTAAGTCGGTGTATCTGCTAATTGTTAGTCTTTTTTTTGTGTGTGTGTGTCTGAATCCACTTCCTCCATTTGCTTTGCTCTCGTTGCATTAGCACACACACACACACACACACACACACACACACTCTCTTGTGACGGTTAGGTTGCCTGACAGGGTCATAATTGGGCTTGTCACTTGGGGAGTGTGTATGTGTGTGTTTGCGAGCGCCGTGTCATTGCAATGCGGGACCTGCCCCTGTCAAAGACAAGGTCAGGGGATAATTTAATCATTAAAGACCTCTTCTTCTCTCCTCTCATCTCCCCCTCTCTCCTCCTTTCCACCAACTCGCTGACAACGCCAGAAATGTCACACATTGTCATCATTTAGCCCGAGCGTGTGCGCGCGTGACTTTGTGTGTCGAGTGTGTCTTTTGTGGTTTTCCCGGGCTTTTGTGCTGCCGTCTCTGCTCTCTTGTACTGCGGGATTGAGAGTGTCAAACTGGAAAATCCGTCGCTCGTTTCTCGGCGTATTGTATTGTGCTACACTGTCAATTCAGTCGTTATGGCAACATGACGGCGTCACTGTTACAAGTACTCGAATTCAGGCGTCACATCTTTTTTTTTTGTTGTCAGAAAAAACACCTCGCTTAATTTATCTGTCTCTAAAATGTAATATATATATCAGTACGTAGAGAACTGGATGTGTCAAAATGTGGAGGAAAAAAAAAACAGGAAAATGTTCTAAAACAGTTCTTGCGTCTCATTTTTACCCGATGCTTTCATCTGTAGCCTTTTGAAATAACTCTTACAACAGATTTGTAGATGTCAAGGTAACCAAGATCAAAAACCAACAAGAAAGCAGGAGATTAAAGTTCGTCAGGCTGGAGTTTTTTCAAGAAATGTGTTCATGAGACGTCGCCCCAGATGTGTGGATGCCCTTTTATGTTTTGTAACCGAAAAGCAAAAAAGAAACCTTCTCTTATAACCAAATTGCACATTAACTCTGACAAGTTGGAGTCTCGTTGACCTGCTGGTGCTTCACGTTGACTCATGTCTTGTCCTCTACTGCCCCCTGCAGGTTCAATGATATGGACTCCATGGTGAAGGTAAGACGTCAAAGTGTCCACACAGCCTGTGAAGAGTGACCAACGAGTACAGAGAGGGAGGATTTTAGATTTTGAAAGTAGTTGATTAGCTGGAAAAGATGCATCAAATCACCTTAGTGTGGGGGGAAGAAAGGGAGCACAGTCACTAAAGTTAAAAGTAGATTTTTAGTATATCAGGTGGAGCCTCAGCTGCCTTTATGAGGGCTTATTCCTTAATAATAAATGATAAAGAAGGTATTTACTGTTTGCTACATGTAGAGTTTAAGAAGACACATGTAGGATGATGAATGCCATCTGATCCTTTCTATACAGTATTCTGAATACGTCACATATAAATGAATGTATAAATACAGAAACGTTTAGGGTCACTATTCAGCTCAGGCAGGATTTTTGCAAGCACAGAATTAATTTACACGTATGAAACTTTAATTTTTTACAAAATGTAGAAGTTGGGATATTTGAAAGGGGGGAAAAAAAGTTAATACTAACAGAGTGGGAGTGGATCTGTAGGACTATGCAATCATTTTCTGTGGCTATTTAAACGATTCTTTCTGTCCCTGCTGTGAGATTTGCTGTCAAACCTTTGTTTTACTTAGTTTGTGTCAAATTTTCTTTTCCTCCTAGATTGTTGTGCTCTTATACAACGATGGGCGCTTCACCAGACGCGGCGTCAACACTACCGGTAAGGAAATATTTCTACGTGTTGTTCTCCTCCGTGAGGCGCATCTCGCATACAAGGACACGTCTTTCATGTCCTTGTAGGTGTGTGTGTGTGTGTGTTTGTGTGTGTGTGTGTGTGTGTGTGTAGGTGAGAAAGAGAGAAGGGAGGACGCCTGTGCACGTATCATCTATCTCGTATCAAAGTTGCAGACTGCAGACTCTGTCACCTTCCAACTATGATTCAGATGACAAAAAAATGCCAAAGTGTGCGTTTGCGTTCAGTCTCAGTAGCAGTAGACTGCTGCCCGGCCCACTTCTCGTCATGAAGCCTGTGTGTGTTCACGTCCAGGTGTGTGTGTGTGTGTGTGTGTGTGTGTGTGTCAGTGTGTGAGTGAAAGACCTGCTCTCTCCATCCGAGGAAATGGAGCCTGGCTGCTGACACAGCGCTGAGTAGCTAAAGCGTGTGTGTGTGTGTGTGTATGTGTGTGTGTGTGTCACTATTGGGCAGCGTCTTTGCTCTGGCAGTGTGTGTGTGTGTGTTTGTGTAGCGTTAATGTCGCTCCGTGTCAGTGTGTGTGTCACGGAGAATCCCAAGTGCTGGAACTGGTGTGTGTGCTGGTGGGAGCGATGGAGACTGTTATCCGTGTCACATCCCGTTAGACGACATCTGCATGTGTGTGTGTGTGTGTGTCGTTTTGTGTGTGTGTGTGTGTGTGTGTGTGTGTTTTTGTGCGAGAGCGCTGAAGTAAGAGGAAGCTGTCACCGCCAGCCGTCGCACATTCACTCAAACGCCAGCCCAAAAGCAGCCTCTGTCAGCAGAAAGGAGACACAACCACACACTCTGCAGAGGTTACGGAAAAATAGTATAAATGCACAAATGGGCGCAAGTGACTGACACGGTGGCAAATGAAATTTATTCCCAAGACAACTGTGTGTGTTTATGTGTGTGTGTGTGTCCGTCTAGACGCTGCAGGCTTCTTCTTGTACAATCTGATAGACAGCATGTCGGAGAAGCAGCTGAAGGCACAGGAAAAGAATCTGCGGAGTTTCTTCAAGCAGCTACACACTCAGGTTACTGAACACACACACACACACACACCTCACATCCCTACACTAACATACACCACATACCCTGTTCATTCATAACCTTCCCGCTTTAAAGGAGCTTACACTCTCTGATCTGAGATGATTTGCAGTGTGTAATCGGACTCGGATTATTCACAGTTTACACACACACACACACACACGCTCGCTGCAGAGTGCGATTACATGACCTCCATACTGTGCTCCATTTCTGAAGGTTTGAGTTGGGACGTCCAGACATGTTGTGGAAGATTAAATCTTGTTGAACACTTTGAGGTTAAGTGTCACGTCTTGACCGGCCGCTTTGAGATCAGCGAAACAGTTTAGCGGAGCAATGTGGAACCTTTTAAATCAGCATTTAAGACATTTCAGATACCGGCGTCTGTAGGAAACCTCCTCACATTAAACAGTCGTGATGCTCTGGAAGCTTGCAGCACAGAGTTGCCAAAATGAACAAATGACATTTTTGTAGTAGTCTAAAAGATCACAAAGGTGTCGATCAGTAACACTCAATAGATTAGTTCATGATGAAGGATGCTTTATTTCCCTGAGTCTACTGAGCTTCACAGTCACTTAAGAGTTAACCTCAAGACTGATGTTTTCATTATTCGTTAACCGTCTGAACCCCGAGTGGGTTCTGGACACTTTCTGCTTCTGTTCATTTTTACTCAAACAAAGTCCAGCACCTCTTTGGAAACAACACAACCATGATGGTGCCATAAATAACATCCTGAAAAGAAGAAAAAAAAACAAAAGTTGTGTTTCTTTGATTATTTACTTTACACAAAATCTGAAAAACTGTTTTCCTTTCCTCCGTCGAGGTGTCACTAAAAAGAAAGAAATAGTGACTTCATTTTTTAATAGTAATTTCACTACTTTTGCTGTATTTTACTATTTTTGTTTCCATATTTCTTATCTGCAGCCTGCAGTTTAGCCGAAAAGTCACAGAACTTTTTCACGTGACTGCAGCTGAGTCGGTCATAGTATCACGGTTGTTCCAAGGAGTGCAGATTTTTTTGTTTTTGGCAGAATCTGGTTTTGGTAAACAGTTTATTTTTGCCATGTTTTTTAGATGAGACGTGTAGACTAAAGAGATTTTGATGAAATATCTCAATTTAAGGCTGAGATTTGGTTTAGTTTCCTGACTCAAAGACGAGACACATGAGCAGTTTGAGGACTGTAGGAAAGTTTAGACTGTCCCTCTTGTTTTTACAGTTTCTGGCTCTGGTAATTGGTGTAACTTTGGCAATGTTGTAAAGACAATATACCTTTAAAAACCCACCGGTGGATTTTGGAGTTCAGAGGGTCAATTTGTGATATCCTAATTTTTGATTTAAAAATTGTTTCGGTTGAAAAAATGTCAGGAAATAGTCAGATTTTGCTAAACCCTGTCTAAACCCTAAAGACGATGACTTTCGAATAACATTAAACAGACAACCAGCTCACCACAGACTAGTTACAGATTCATTTTTGACACTTGACCACACGTAGTTCACAACTTAACAAGGAGTCACGAATCAACAACATAAATCTGAAACCGTTTACATGCTGATTGAAGTGTACCTCTTTGCTGGTCATTTATCAGTTGCTTAGTTGAAATTAAAGTATTTATAAACTTTATGTTCACAGTTTTCAAATGTAAAACCTTCACTGAGATTAATTGTTCTGAACCCAGTTAAGATTGTTCAGCTACTGTTCAAACTTTGCATTTGACCGTTGTAACAAACACAATTCAACAGGTTTCGGTTCCTCGTCGTCACATTTATCTGACATTTGTTTTCCTCCTCCTATGTCTGTGCAGAATATTACCATTTCCCAGAACATCTACAGAGGCATTAAGAACCTCCTGGAGCTGTACAACACCCCCGAGCTCCTCAAGGTACACGGCCTGACCTTCAGTCTATAGTTCACATTTACTTTTTGTCATATAATTTTCAGGTCGCTGAGAGTCATCCTGGAATAGAATCAGTAAAGTCGCTAACCTCGTGACTAAACGAGGGTGTCTTTGCCCTGCGTATGCTTTCTGTACTGTTATTATAGTTGCTCTAATGGTGTCGCCTCACAGCAGTAGGTATTAAATGTCAGATGTTAACTGTTTGTGTGTGTGTGTGTGTGTGTGTCAGAATGTGAATGCTTTGAAAAGATCCGAGGAGAGAACGTCCATCTCCCCTGCTGTAGAGCTTCGTGAAGCCACTGTAAGTACGATGGTGTGACGAACGCGTTCAAAATAATTTACCTGCTACCTTTCATTGGTTTGTGAGAACACGTTTCTCCTCCTCTGCATGTTTAGAATACAGCTCTTCTGAGGAGATGAGTGTGCACGCATGATCTGTATTATGTGTGTACTATGATGTAAACACGAGGTTGCGTATCGATGTGTTCACCGCCGCTCTGTCTCCATCAGGACAACGGGGCTATGGTGTTGGTACTGGAGAACAGATTAGCTGAACTGAAAGCAGAGAAAAAGCCAGTGAGCCCTACTCTCAAACAAGCCATCAACGCTCTGTGTGCTGAGGAGGTAGGATTCGTTTGCATCTCATAACGCTGTCTTTTTCTGTTCCTTGAAATTAGTTGCGTTTTTCTGTGTGTGTGTGTGTGTGTGTGTGTGTGTTATTTTTCTGAGAGTTCTGTTGTTTGATCAGAACCTGCAGCGTGCCCTTAAGCTGAAGCAGCAGTACGAAGAGGACATGACACCCAGCATCTACGCCCTACTCATCAACCTGTGCTGTCGCCTCAAAAATGCAGACGAGGCGCTCAACCTGAAGAGGGAATTGTGAGCGGAGCGCACACACAAATACTCTACACACACACACACACACACACAAGGCTGCGCTGCGGCCAGTAGTAGGCCATTAAAGTTTAACTTGAGTGGTATTAGGGGAGACATTAATGCAGGGTCCAGCCGCTCTGTTGACTAGCTAAAACACAGGAAACTCTCCCCTCTTCCTCCCCTGTTTCCTTCTCTTCACTCACCACCTGGTTCCAGCATCACTGAGAACGCACAATAGATGAGTTGCATTACTGTAAGTGGAATACATTAATCGGGTTTGTCTGTCTCTGCTTTTAGGAACCGTAAGGACTCATCCGCCGCACTAGATGGCAGAAAGTACGTCACACTGGTCAGGACCCTCTCCCTAAATGGCAAAGTGGAGGGTGAGTCCCCCCCCCCGAGGGCTGCAGCTAATTAGCTTTCGTTTTCAGTTTCATTAGTGTCTTTAATTAACCCTCTGAACCCCAAAACCCGCCAGTGGGTTTGAAAGGCGTGTTGGCTTTAAACAAAATCACCAAAACTGCACCATTAACCAGAGCCAGAGACTGTGAAAACAGAAAGAATGATCAGATTTTCAGTTTTCGGACAGTCTTTGAAGTACTCGTCTGTGACTTGCAGTTCATTCTTTAAACCAACTTCTAAGCTTAAAATTGTGATATTTCTTAAAAATCTATTTATTCTACATGTCTCACTTAAGTATTTGCTAAAAAATAAACAGTTTGCTGTAACTTAATTCTATCAAAAACAAAAAATTCTGCGCTCGTCGGCACAATCACGCAGCAATTAGTGACTCGGCTGCATCCAGCATCACACATGACAAAAATTCAGGAGCTTTTCAGCTGAACTGCAGTCAGTGTTTTCAAAGAATAGATAGAAGAAAAGTATGTAAACAAATTAAATGTGCGTAGTTAAGCATCTACAGTATGTAGAGTCACTTTTCTTCTGTATTGGTAACTGCTGGAGGCACTTGGAAAATGTTTCATGTGTGTAAAATATATAATCCAAGAAATTCGACTTTTTTTCCCGTTTTTTTTTTTACGATTTCTCGCAGTCTGCATTTGTCTTACTGCACAGAAAACATTTTTGAGTTCTTTTTACTTTTGGCCATGATTGTGCCGTTTCCATTGCGGTCTTTATGAAAAATGAGCCCGCAGTGAGTAAAAATAAAACAGGAGTAACTGCTTGGAGTTGAGGTAAACTTTAAATTCCACACCTCAGCTTCTCAGAGCCGTCTTAACTTCCTCAAACTGCTTTTGTCCGACCAACTCTCCACAACAAAAGAAAGACACTGAATAGCGTTTTTTTTTGCCTAAACGATTATCAAAATTGGTTTTAATTTTGTGCCGACTGACCAGTTGATTAATTGAGTCGCCCCACCAGCACTTAGCTCCTCGCCGCCGCCGTCCTCCTCTGACGGCAGATCAGGCTTGAACCTAAAAACCGACGTGTGGTTGTGTGTGTCACCAACTCTGTCACAATCTGTCTCTCTCCCTCCCTCAAACCACATTAGCCGGCCATTTCCAGAATGCTACGGTGGGTTTCCTTCAGCCCATCGAAGACCCAATTACCATCAGTTTTGCCGCTCTGCTTTTTGCACTCAATGACAGGCAAAATGTTTCCCTTGTCTGTCCTCGCCTTTCCTCTCCTCCCCTTCGCGCTCGCTCTCCGTCTCCATCTCTGTCTCTCTATCTGACCCTCTCTCCCCCGCTCTGTCGCAAACCGTGTCATTCTCCTATTCTACCCCCCCAACGCACACACACACACACACACACACACACACACACACACACACACACACACACACACGTCAGTAAGAAATGAGAGAGGGGGAAAATTACAGGACTGTGTGTATTTTTCCAGAATTATTGAAATCCGCCTTGATGCTAATGGCAGATCATGTCCACCAAAGTGCTTGAGCATTTGTCACACACACACACACACACACACACACACGCAAATTTGCATGTGAATTCAAGCAAAAAGGCATTTGGTGGCACGGCGGACGGTGTGTCCATCTGTGTGTGTGTCGGGGTGTGTATAGGCAGCGCTAACGCATTTGCCATTAGCCAGAGTGTGCATATGGAGGGGACGCTTGTCAGCCACATTAGCACACATGGCTAACCTTGATGTTAGCCTGTCCCCACCCAGACGCTGGTCCGCCCGGCTCCCAGCACACACCAGGCCCAGATGAAGATCATGTCTCCTGGCATCTTGCTTTATTTCTCGCCCTCTCTAATGGCTTTGTTGTTTTTGCCCTTGGTTCAAAGCCTCCCATCTCGCCCTCGCCAGGCAACTTTGTTTGCACCTTACTTCCTCCTTTTGACTTGGTTCACGTCATCTTCCCGCCACCTTTTGTTCTCTGACGGTTCTTCATCATTAATTCCTGCACTTCTAATGCAGCAGATTTTGCTCTGCTGCTCCTCATTTACATCACGGCCCTTTAACCATCGTATCTTGTTAAACATCTTTCTTTTTTACCGTCCATCTCTTTTCTTGTGGGTTATTTTTATCTGGAAGATGAGATGAGAACAAAGTAAACCCACTTAACCCGCTTTCAGACAGGCAATCCTTTCTATTAATTTGGCAGCGTCATAAAATGTCGGCTTCATGAATGAATTATTACTTTTCCGTAGAAGTTGCATCGCCAGTATTACTGGGTCGGATTTACACGTTACCTTCAGCACAGAACAAGTCTGAACTGTGTACAGTCACATTAGTAGATAGGTGCACAGCTTTGTTGAGTAGTTTGCTCTATTGGTTACTTTAATGAAGTCACACTCTGTATATCGTTATGGAAACGAATGCACAATAATTAAACTGCAACTGGAAATATCCTGTTGTGAGACTTAATGATCTTTGTCATTTAAAAAAAGTAGTTTGAGAGTATTTTGACTTTAACAATGGATAAAAAAAGATGATGTAATGAAGATCAGGGCTTGATCTGAGCACAACTGCTATCTTACAAATGATTAAACTGCTTCCAAGCTGTGAGAAGTGATGAACACTTCTAGGTCCTGACTGATGCTGTTGCCTAGTTTGTTTTAGTCTTTATTGTTGTTTATTGTCGTGAACTGACCCTTTACGTACGATCAAACCTCATCATGGCTTCCTCTCGCTCCCGTTGATGGTCCTAATGATGCACATTCATGTAAAAGTGGCCGATGTCGGTCTGACAGAACGCCGTCACTTTAACAGATTGATGTTCTGTTCCGCATGAGAAGCACGACGGCTTTAACGTCCCGCTCCCCCAACGGTACTTAAAACAGTGAAAACAGTGGATCACAAAGAGGTTATATGTACCCATGAGTGAATAAATTATGACCTTACCGCTTCACCGACAGGATCGACCCTCGTGAAAAAACACAGCAAGCTCTATTTGTGCCCCTTTAAACTTAATAAATCCTTTCTTGCAGCCATCCAGATCAAAGATGACCAATATAATAACTAGACTCTCTCCAACTCTAAGGCCTGGTTGTACGCCCTCATGAACACACACTTGGACAGTTGTAGACTCCATGGTTGCGTTCCTATCATGCTACTTCCTAGTCTGCTCAGAGGATGCATCACATACATGTGCAGTAAATCGGGTATCGGGCTGTTGCTGTTGTAGCATCGTGTCACAAAAAGTTAAAGGACTTCCACACTGAGCCAGAGAAATTTAAGTCACTCTAGCTGACTCGTGTGTACTCGCAGATCCAGAAAGCAGAACACTTATGATCCGTCTTTAGGTTCGTCTTTGTAGAGACTCAGCTGCTATGTTCCTCTGCCAACGCCAGCAGGTGGAAAACTGTGGGTTAGTATTTTTTGTTACTCCACAGTTGGGGGCAAATTTTTACAAATTGCGTTAAATCCAGTGTTAATTGTTGGGAGGATATAAAAGGAAAAAGAAATGACAACATGTAGAGATGCTCGTTTGATCTCGCTGTGGCTTTAAATCTTTAAGAATGCAGGCTGATATAAATACGTTATTATTAGATCACCTCTTTGTGCGAGTCCATCCTTTAATCTATCGATCATGTGACCCGTCGAGGCCGTTGTACGTATGAACACTGTCATCAGGAGGCTGAACACCATCTTTACCTCGTTCTACCTTTTGCTTCTCTCCTTCCATTTTCTTAAATACACCTCTCCTCTATCAGCCAGCATCTCTTTGACCTGCCCTTGCCCCTCTTCCTCCATCTGTCCATCCTCCTACTTTGGTAAACACAACTTGTTCTGGCTTTAGATGGTCCTGGACTCGTCATTGGTGCTGTGCATGAGCGTGTGTGTGTGTGCCTGCGCTTTGGGAAAGAGACATCACTAGCAGTCAAGTCATGGAACATTAGATGAACCATTGGGCTGTGTGATGTTTGTTTACCTGGCCTGTCTGCCTCCCCCATCTCTTGATGTGTGTGTGTGGTCTGGCTCGCTGTGCTGGCCATGATGCTCGGCTGAGCTGATGGATATGCATACTGGCTAAACGGACGGATAAAGGGGGAGATGGAGGGAGAACACCGTGGGGGAGGTTTGGACGTTGGACGGAGGGATGTTAGCTAGTGTAGCTCCATTTGGGCAGATCAGCTCCAAGCCATTGGTCTCGGTGATTAGCGGGTCTGTCAGATCGTGACGGAGAGAGTTACGGGTAGGAGGAAGGAGGGAAGCGTGGAGAGAAGCACAGAGCCGGAGAGCGAGAATATCTCACATCTGAGCTGATAAACAGAACAGACTTGACAACAGGTCAGGTCATTACGGGGGAATTGTTTAATGCTGATACCAGCATCTGTGATCAGCTTGTTTACCTGGAACACCTTACAAGACGCTGGGGTTTGTTGTTTCACCGATGCTTTGCTCTCTGCTCCCACTCATTCCTGGATAATAAAAAAAACTCTGTCTTGCAGAGACAGAGTTTTAAAAATTAATTTTCACCTCAGTTTTGGTCCTTTTTTCCCCCCTAGTTATCTTTGATCAGCCTCGTGGCATCACTCCAGCTTGGAGTGCATGGGAGTGTCTGATTTTTTTTTATTTTTTTATTTTTTGTCCTGACCAAACTACTTCCACAGCTACTAGATGGATTGCCTGGAAATTTTGTGCAGATCTTTGCAGTTTCCAGATGTTGAATCCTAATGAATCCGATGATTGCCTAACTTCTTATGCCAACTTTATGCGACATTTGTACATTTTAACTCGGTTTCATACAAGTGCAGGAGGTCTTTTCTGAGAATTTAGGACAACACACAGATCTTTGTGGATGTCAAAAGCACAAATTATTTATTTATTTTTATTTATTATATCCTTTTACTTTAATTAATTAATTTTTTTACTGGTATTGAAAATTTGTAGTCCATTAATCAAACTTATATAAAACTTTTCAAGCAAATCAAAATCACCTCAAAGTGCCTCAAACACAGGACAAAATATAGGATGCCTAAAAATAGATTAAAATCTAAAATAAAATAAGAGATAAAATAAATCTCTAAATTAAAAACGGACTAAGGCACGACAAAACTAAATAAGGCAAAATACAAGATTAGCCGTTAAGTTAGTAAAAGAGAAATAAAAGAGAATACAAGCAATTGAAATATCAATAAAATCTGAAAATACATCAATCATAGCAAAAACACTAAAATGCCGGTAAGATAAGGCAGGATAGCATAAATAATATTGCTGATAAGAAATAAGTCAATCACACAGAGAATCAGCATTAATTATAGGATTGAGCTGTTTTTTATGAAGCTTTAACTCAGTAACAGAGCTGGTTATTTCTTAATCCTGATTTTTTTTTCTAACACTGACACGAGTCTGGATGCAGCTGGTTTTGGGACCATAGACTGAATGTATCTTATCGTTTTTTATTTCCTCTATGGAAGCTGATACCTACATCCTCTGACACCACAGTTCTTATCTGTCTGTATTGAAGTAAGACTCTCCAAACACTGAGAATTTATCCTCTCTGTCTGAGCCAGCAGGCTGCTTCAGTAGGTTAAACTGAGCTTTCACTACTTCACACTGCAGGGTGTCTCCAGCAAACACACTCTGGGCCTGACAGTAAAAGTCATCCACAAATTCTGTTTTTTTTTTGCAACCACATGGTCAGTTTCTGTTGATAGATAAGTTTATAGGACTGTTTGGGAACTGAGTTACAGCGGCTTCACGGCAGAGGGAAACGGGAGCTGTCGCCTTGCATCCCTTCGCTTATTGTTCCTACGGCCACGATGATAACAGCGCAACAGACTTTAAAGTTTGCCCCTTTTGTCATGTCAAGCCCTCGTCCGGCTACCCGAACCCACGCCTCTGACAAGCTTCGCCCTCCTCTTATTGTCCTCCCTTTAACTCCCTCCCCTGTTTAGCGGCGTCTCCTCCGTTGCTAGTCACCCCTACTCCACCCGTCCTTCCCTCTATTTTCCCCCGTCCCATTAAGTCTGTGACAGCCTTTGGTTCCCATCGCCATAACAACTGGCACAGGGAGGTGGAGAGATGGAGAGACAGACTGAAATTAGGATGCCAAAGCACTCACCAGTGGCCCCGTTTCTCAGCCCACAAGTGTGTGTGTGTTGCTGATGAATGTGTGTTCCCAGTAGAAAGTGACATTCCTGTCGGAGGGGTTTTGTTGTATTAACAGCTGTGTAGGTGTGGCTATCATTACACCCACATTTGTTCACTTCAAGTTTCTCTGCTTTTATGTCTGCTCAAAATTTTCACCAAATAAAAGGAGCCAAGGGTATTTGCTGAGCGATTTTTAAGCAGCCGGAAGCTTAATGCAGATTATTCAAATGTATTCTCTGCATCCTTCCATCTCCACCCGTCTTCTTGGTCATGCAGTATAGATTAGTATCTGTGGTGGAGAGCGGCTGTATCGCTGTCAGCCCATTAGCAGCTGTCTAAATAGACTGTAAACGCATCTTAATTACTTTACCCTGATACACCACATATACACACACATAGCACACTCCCTTTTCAACATTTAGCCCCTAGCGTTGGCCAGATGGGCGCGTGGCCCAGTAAAAAGCCCTCCATTACCGGCTGGACTTGACCAAACTGATCCACCCCTCAGCCCGCTTACCGAGGTCTCACCAGGGCCACGGCAGGCCCTTGTCGCCACATACCTATAATTTAGCCCCCCAAGTGCTTTCCACATGGCCACGGCAAAAAGCTGGCCTCCATTGTAGGGGTCCGGTAATTGTAGTCTCGTTTAGAAAACCGCAAGTAGCAATTAGCACAGAGTTGGCATTATACGGGGTTGGATTTGCATCCCCGCTGGGTGCAAAATGCTGTTTTAATATGGGTTTGTTTTCCCCACATGGAATTAGCTAAAGGGGCCTTTTATCATATTCACACACCCTACTCTTCTTCCAGCCAAGCTCTGCCCACCTCTCGCTTCCTCTCTCCTCTCTGCATTATCTCCCTTTCTCCTTTTCTTTTGTTCTTTATATTCGCCCGTGTTCTCCTTACTTCTAAACCGCACTCGCGTCACTTCTGTTGACGGAAGGTCTCACCTCGTCGAAGCGTCTGAGAGTTGTAGTAACAAGCGATGTTTTCTTCACACGGCAATTTCTGTCTTTTCTCTCCCTCGCAGAGGCTGTGGACATCCTGAAGGAGATGAAAGAGAAGGACGTGGTGATGAAGGACCCTAACATCACCGGGCTTTTCCACACGTTCTGTGCCGTAGCGGACACGGGCGACGTCGACGCCGTCCAGCGGCTGCAGGACACCGCCTTCACCCTCGGCCTGATCAAGCCCAGCGCCAATCTCTGCTCACCTGCCATTAGCGCGTACCTGAAACGGTAAAACAACCTGCAACTGCTTTACAAATCACAAAACACCGATCACCAAATAACAAAAAGTGGCTTCGGTTGGATTTAAAACACGTTACGTTCCATTTTTTTTATGGCTGAAGTTGTCCACGAACCAGCCAACAAGCTCACTTTTGTTTTCAGATTCGTGTCTTCATCTGCCAAAGCCTGTTGCCAGGTGTGTGTATGTATGTGTGTCTCAATGAGTCACTCATCCCTCCCTATGATCATAGCTGAGGTTATATTCTGGGTCAGCGATTCAGACAGAGAGAGGATGTGGAAATTGCTCATTTATGTCAGTGTGTGTTTGTGTGCCGCGTCAGAGCCAGGTTTTGTTTGTTTGAGGATTCGCCAGCTGCAACCTCTCCCATGAGCCCCCACCCCTGATCTCCTGAAACACCCACTGCTATCCTCCGAGCTTTAAGTGTGTGTTTGTGGTGAGAGATGGCCATCGATGCTTCTTCCCATAATGCGAGTATGCAAATGAACGTCGGTAAACATTGGCTGTGGGGTCAGTGGTATTGCCCCACCCCTCGACTCTATTCAGCATGTGTGTGTCATTCAGTGTATGTGTGTATATTCTATTTGTCAGAGCGGCTTTTAAGTAGATCAGCTCATTAGCATGTTAATTATGTACAGAGCACTAATTGCTGGATTTACCATAGACACGCAGTGCACCGTTAGGGGCCCGTCAACACACACACACACACACACACACACGCCCTGCACATGCTTTCGTACACCTCTAGTGTACATGCTGCAGTCGAGGTAGACACACACACACACACACACTGGTGCTCCCCTGCTGCTGTTTGTGTTGCTGTAAGTCTGGTCTCTGGCACAAACAGAGTTTCCAGGTTCACTCGTTAATCACTGCCTCTGTGAGATTAGCAGGCTAATTTACTCCTGGGTCATCAACAGCAGCCAAAACACAAACGCACACAGCAGCTTACCGCAGCCACCGCTCACAAATCAAGTGCCAGTTGTACTTCCTCCAAATGATACCGCGGTGAACACACACTAATGAACACGAGGGAACAAGATAGCTGCTGGTATTCGAACATCACCTGTCACGCGTTTGTTAGCGGTACGTTTGTGTGCTTTTAGCTGGCTGGTTGTCAAGAGTCGGTCAACAAACCTAATGTCCAGATAAAGTTTGTTTGACAGAGTTGTCTGCTTTTTTTTTGTCATGTCGGGTAAATTGTTTGTTTGGCTTCTTTACATGACAAACAGCAGCAGCACAGTCTCTCTTTTAGTTGTTTCTTTAACTTATATTGTAGCAGATCCTGTCCTGCAAGTGTGAAGTAATGAATCAGTGTCTGCTTTTAATATGCTTGAAAATAACTACAAGAATAACAGGTTAAGGATTAAGATTTCTGTCAGGACGTCTAGCATTGTACTACAACAGCTCTGCCCCTTTATCGGATGGAATTAATTATGATCAAGGCGCTACAGCTGATCATCAGTGTGCTTTATTTAAGCCCCTTCCAGACATGGACAAGCCCCTTTAAGACATTTGAATGCATCAGAGACGACTGCATGTCCTCGCGTTAACAGACAGACATGCACAAGCGACATATTTGGAGTCGTGTGAAGTGATTTGGAGAATTTTAGGACATCCGATTTTTCTGATTTTAGGAAAACGGAGCACAAAAGCCAGTTTGTAGAGAAAATCACAAAATGCTTTTCTTCATTCTGCTTTGAAATTTTACATCTCTTACAGATGAAATGCCTACAGAATCAAAAAAATGTCACAGTGATTTCTGCAGCTCAGATTAATGAGTCACATCAATAATGAAGCTAATCTACAACATTAACTGGAGCTGATTTTTAGTTTGCTGCTTCCAGCTGGTTGCAGGAGTCTTTAACAAATACCTGCAGCATCAGACCACGAGTGAGAGAGTTGCACACGTTTACAGCTGTGAAAATTGCTTACAATTGTAAATTGTCCCCCACACGAAGACAGGATTGGTCAGAATGTAACGGTAAATGGTACTGTGCATTAGACAGGTCAGCTTTTGTACGCCAAGTCAAAATTTCTAAGCTGCTGGTAAGTTATTTGTTACACAACAGATTTAGCCTTTTATCAGTACTTTGTTACGCTTTATAACGCTTGTTGTACATCCAGTCAGTATTGTTCACACTGTGGCCTCTCCATCACTATCTGGGTCATGTATGAATGAAGCTGTGAGGAAAATTATCATAAAAGTGACCTACATCTGATTAACAGAATGAAGCCAGGAATGTAAAGAATGGCATGTCTGAAAAAGGTTGCGAGTTTGATCAGGAAACCCTTTTTGAAAATATACGACTAAATTAGCCTCCTCTGAAGGTGTGACATGTTTGGGATTGTAAGGCAGACTGAGGGTGTCGCTCCAGCAGCGGTTCATCCAGGCTCCAGGGCAGCTTGGAGAACAGCGACACTTGACTTTTGCACTCCAGCTGAATCTGTCTCCTCGCTCTCTTCTCTCTACGTCCTTTATCTTCCTCGGTTCGTCTCCACCTCTTCATTCCGTCAGTCAGCGGACAGACAGACAGTCGGGAGGAGGAGGGATGGAGAGAAGCGATAAAAGAGGACAAAGCAGGCATCACTCCCGCCTGCACCCATCTCATCGCTGCGTCAGCGCTAATGACTTAATGAACACTTCTCCGCCAGATTAGCCCTTGACAGCCCATCATACGCGCCGCCCCGTTAGCCTTCATGCCCGTCCGCTCAGCATTGTGTGTGCTAACCTGTTTCTGCGCTAGCTGGCAGCTAGCTCAGATTGCCACATCCTCATAGAAGTGATTAGCGACAGTAAATGCTAATGAGTCCAACAAAGTGAAGAGCTGGCAGGACATGTATGATAAGACAGCATCCGTGATGATGGAATAGGAGGAGGAGGAGGGTCGAGAGCTGAAAAGTGATGAGTGGCTCAGAGGCAAAATGCCTCATTCACTCCCACTCCTTAGGCCTAAAAGAAAAATGAAAACCCTGAGTAGATAAAGGAAAGGAGCCTGAGAGGAGAGTCAGATCCAAAGATTAATTCAGATAAAGAGATGTTGAGAGACTCGTGTTTGTTAACTTAAACTCAACACATATCTGTTAAGTATTCAGCTTATGATCTTATTTGGTATAATAGCGTCTTTATGCAGCGTTAAAGATGTTACTCATGGTGACAAACTCACTGAGGAGCATCACAAAATGCCTCTTCTTAGCTCATTGTTGTAATTTTCTACTCTCATCAACCTTGTTTTCTACAATAGAAGGCAATCGGTTTCAGCTAAAAAGCTCCAATAAACCATCTGAACATTACACGCTGAGCATCTACTGGCAGATGAGCAAAGTTAGAAAACAAACAAAAGCAAAAAGATGGAAATTATCCTCAGCAGATGGAACAGAGAGTGAATATTAAAGGTGCAATATGTGGGAATTTTAACAAATGGCATTAATATAGCAGCAAATAACTACGCTCTATGCAAAGACATAGTTCAATAATCGTGTCCTTTGCAGGAAATGAAGTTACACTTCCTGTTTGTGTTATATTCAATAACAGCTGGTCTGACCAAGTGTGCACGTTGGTGGTGCATCTAAGTCCCTCACTCTGAAACTGTTGGCAGGCCCACGTTTAGTCGGTAACCTAAACATCCAAAGTATTTTGTTCATGTTCTCTCCCTAATTTATCCGTACTGGTTCTATTTGAGCTCAGTGTGAGAACCTTTACGTTTTCCTCTGTTCACATGGTTTTCTGCTCCATTCTTTAAGTGTCTGTTTTTACACATGGCACTGGCGCCTCAGGAAATGTTTTACAGGAGTGAAACTATGAGACTTAAGAAACTGCATGATTTAGTTTCTTATTTTACTGTTAATGTTGCTGGATATCTGACGTGCACAGACGTAGAGTACCACGTGTTGGTTGTTTTTCAAAATAGTCCAGCAAGAGAGATTCTCCAAAGTATTTAAGGGGGGAAATGTTCACCCATAAGCAAGAAGTTAATCTTTCTTTATGATTTTAACACAGCAAATTCTGTCCATGTGTGATGACAATGTGTTAAACTACAGTCAGCTATGGTTTATTACATACATTATTATTGTTACTTGGCTATCTGTTGACTTCAGGGGTGACCAAAGAGCCCCGACCCCCCTTTGGAGGCACCACTGACACACTGGTCCACTCTGGATCGACTGACAACTGAAAGATAACGTTACTACAACGCATTTTGCAGTGCTCGTGTGGGCTGATAGTTGTGGCTGGATTATGTTTTTGTTCGCTCTCGTGTGCACAACCTCCGTAAAGGAAGTGGTCTGTCTCTCAGATGTTGGTGATCTTCCAGTGTCAGTGTGGATGTTGTTGGTGTGGCACAGAGAACCTTTAAGCACTTTAAACTAAATGCTAATTGCATAGTTGCTGTGCATCTGCTGGGTGTGTAAGCGACTGCAGAGCAACTGCTAGCGGACGTGTTTGCCATATCAACTTTATGTTTGACTGCCCCTCTGTGGCCAAAATAATGATCAAAATTAATGCAACTTTTTAAGACCCGCACACACAAAACACACACACACACACACACACACACACAGACGTTCATCTGTGTGGGGCACGGACATTATTAGTAATAAGTAAGTGCCATTCTTGAACACATGTAACAGCAGGCTAGTGGTGTCATGATCACAGTGTCATTTGCGTTTCTAGACACAGACACCTCGCTCTCCCTCACGCGAGGACAGTGTCTTGATAACAGGCCTGCCCATCTCCTCCAACAAAAGAGTGGGACGGAGAGGGAGAAAAAGAGGAGGAGGAGGAGGAGGGGGGGAGGAAGTGAGATGAGGCAAAATGAGCTTCCTTGTCTAATCCTTCAGGTTTCCACCGAGCAAAGCGCTCGTTATTTTTTCAGGGCTTAATTGGCTGGAAAGTGGCTGACATGCAAAGTTGGGGACATTAACAGGGCTGCGCGCCGCAGTAAATGGCAACGCAAAGTGACAGTTAAATTGTACCTAGGGGAAATTATCCATCTTTCGACATCTTTAGCTCTTTTTTTTTGGGGCGGATTGGCGGACGGAGGGAGGGGGAGAGGGGAGGAAGGCAGAGGGGGTGTAATTGCAACGCCAGGCCCTTTTTTTTTTTTTTTTTTTTTTTTTTTTTTTTTATTTCTTTTTTTTTTTTTTTTTATATTCATTACCTATGAGCCCAGATTTGACTCGTTTTGCTTAATAGCCTAAATAAAATCTGCCAAATATGATTTTGCCAAGAGTGATTTTTTTTTTTTTTTTTTTTAAAGATGTCTCATTAGGAAGGAGGGATTATAAGTAGGTGTGGAGGAGCTCGATAAACGAGGTGGACAGATAGCAGGGATGATGAAATAAATGTGGAGAAGGAGTTTTGAAACAAGCGCAGAAAGCCACAACAGTTAAACTAATTGTATACGGATAAGATGTATTGTGTTATAAACGGCATCCTGCACTTATTTTTCCAGGCTTGCATCATTTTGGAGCAAATTGTACGCCCATGTGTGTGTCCTCCCCTCCCTCCTCGGTCTCTTCTGTCTCCACGCTCTTTCTCTCATTTTCAAAAATCTCTTAGTCTCTCTTCTGTGCTGTTCAATCAGACTGTTGTGCAGCTGAACAGCCTCTTGACTGGCGCTGCTGAATAATGTTGTCCCTCTTCATTTCAATTAGCGGACCTCTTTGCCTTCCAACCCTAATCACTCCATTCCTCCTCCCTGCATCACTCCTGCCTCACAGGAGCCGAACTCAAGGTCATATCATTTGCTGTTTGGTGTTTTGGGGTTTTTTTTGTTGTTGTTGTTTATTCTTTTCCCTTTTCCTCCCTCAAGTTGTTGGTCTTTTTTTTGGGGCGTGTTCCGCATATCCGCTTGTCTAATTGATTAGAGGAGAAAACACTTGAGAAATTACACCTGTTCACTCTCAATCTGTCTCCCGAACGCTCCCGTCTCTTTCTCACTCACTCACTCTGCCCCCTGCCTCCCCCACGGTTGCCCTATCTGCTTTGACCTCTGTGTGATTGACATGGTAATTACCCAATCAACAGATTGATGGCAGCGCTGTCACAATAGAGGGGATTGAAGTGGTCTCTCCCACTCCCCCTTCTCTTAGTTTCTCGCTCTCCTGCTTCCTTTGCCCATCTCTTTTCCTCTACTTCTCTCGTTATCACTCCATCAGGCGCACTCATCCTGCCTCTGCTTTTGTTTGTTGCGAGGGAGGGGGGGAAACGGGAGGATGGACCGAGCAAGAAAAGGATGACATGAGACGAAGAGAGCGAGCTGTTGGGAAAAGAGGAGGAGGGGGGGGTCTCTAATGTTGTTGCCATATTTCTGCTAAATTGCCCAGCTGGGGGGAGAGGTCATCGGAGGGGTGTGAGAGCTGACAGCATGAAATCAGAAAGAAGATGGCGAGGAGGAGAAGAAGTAAGAAGAAGGGAGAAGATGAGGAGAAAAGGGAAATGAGAGAATCGTAAATGAGAGGAGGTTAAAGCAGGGTTGGAGAGGACAAAAGAGGGAGAGAGCAGGAGAAGTTGGAGGGCACGAGCGGAGCTGAGCAGAGAGGCTAAAGATCAGCCGAGTCCTTTTATCTGTTGCATTGCTTCCCCTCTAAAAGCCTGTCCAGAGAGACATTAGCCCCTCGCCGACAGGTGTTTGAGAGCGCACCTGATTGTGTGAGAATGATGTATTGGGGCCAAAAGGCTTCATCACCCACAGTTGTGCTGTCATGAATTCAAAGGCCTGTATTGTTGAGGTGGGTCATAGTGCTTGAATAGGAGGTCACAGGGTTAACACCCCATGATACACTCTATTCTCTACCGACACAATCCTGTACATGACTGATTGGACAGACCTGGCATCTAACTCTCTGTGTGTGTGTGTGTGTGTGTGTGTGTGTTTGTGTGTGTGTGTTTGTCTGCAGTGACGACTTGGCCGGAGCTCTCGAAGCGGTGCAGCAGTGCTACAAGCGTTACAAGCACCTGCCTCGCATGCACGACATCCTTGTTGGGCTGGTGGAGATAGGAGACACCGAATCACTGCAGAAAGGTGACGTATTTATCTAAGAAACAATTACACACTGTCAGCTTTTTTTCTGACCATCAGTCTTAATCATTCATATTTCAACACTAACTGACAAATTTCATCACTTTAAAAGACGCATGAAACATGAGATTTGCTGAATTTCTCTGGTATTTTCTGACAGGATGTCTTTAGATTTACAGCTTTCCCAATTTAACGACACGTGTCACAAGGGTTTTTTGTTAATCTTACAACATTTTAAAGACTAAACTCTTTATCAGAAATATTTCAGACGTTAACTCTCTGAGCTACAAGCACTTTTGAGGCATTTTCTGCTCCTTTTATATTTTTTTCCTCTGTGTGGGCACTTTTTTTTTTTTTTTACTGCAGTATAAAGTCCTGCACCTTTATAACGTTATCTTTGAAGAAGAGCTTAATTAGACTAAGAATAGAGCCGGTACAGTATGTTGCCTCAGGTGCCAGATCGTATCTAAATACCCCAGAAGTCCAGCTGTTTTCCATCTTCGTCACCAGCAACCGGGACATTTGTCCAAACTTGTCTTGCTTTGCTTTTATAATGTGAAAATCCACTCCTTAATCTTATTATTATTTTTTTTACTCTATCCTTCTGTTTACAGTAAATCCCATGACCCACAGTTTATTTGTTAACCGAAGTTAAAACCACTTGCACCCACAAGATTTGCATTTGATTCTGCAGAAAATAGAGAATCCCAATGCAGTCCTCTACCCGAGAGTCAAGATTTAAATTTTTTAAAAAAAGGCACGAACATCGAAATCCATTACAGGCTTGTAACGTCCAAATGGCCTCATTAGAGTTCAGAATAGCGCTGCACTCCGTCACTCCTTCTCACAGCTATATTCTAATTTTTCCCCCACTCCAGCTCAGCTTGATCCAACTTTGCTTCTCCTGATTGACTCTAACCTTTCATCACTCATTTGTGTGTGCGCCCAAAGTGCCCATTCAGTGTTTGCATTAAACACACATCTAACAAGTGCCAGCAATTCCAAGAGTGCACAAGAGGAGCAGAGAGTGAGAAAGGTTCAGACCAGGGTCGCGGTGAAGCACGTCAGCCAATCACATGCAGAACAGCCTCCCTGTACGTCGACAGCGGTGCGGTGAAAAGGTCAAGTTCAATGTGCCGCGGGGGCAAGTGGGTCTGGAGTGCGTAAAGGTTGAATCTGTGCAGCAGAGCACCTCTCCACCTCCTTCCCCTCCCCTCCCCTCCGTTCGCTTTCATTCCACCACACCCCAAAAGGTGACAAACCCTCGGAGTCAGTCGCTGCAACCTCTAAAACAAGGTGACTGTTACGATTGTCTGACAGAGCAAGCAAACCAGCGAATCTTAGAGATAACAAATTATTGGGCCTCCCACTCCACCGTATAAAACAGAAGAGGGATGACTTGTGACATAAACCTTGAGTCACACTCAACCTGGCGGCACTGTGAGTACGTGCTGAGTGCCGCAGCCTGCTGCACCACGGCTCGCTCCTGTGGACCCACGCTGCTGCAGAGCAGGGATAGTCTAAAAATTCACCTTAAAATACACCTTCTGAAATAAAAACAGAAATGTACTCAAACCACAAACTTCCAGCAGACTGACCTTCAGTCGTCCAAAATGCACTAAAAGCATGACACGGCTTGTCAAAAGATCTTCACTCACATTTCTGACCTTGGTTTGAGTTCAAGCATCAACAGAAAAATAAAACGCGGGGCTTTGTGAGGTTCTGGCAGCCATAGCAACCACTGAGCTATTTTCAAATAAGAAGAGAGCATGAAACATGCTTTTAACCTGCAAATGTCTCCAGGAACCCGAGAATTAAATGGTGCTATAATGAGCTGACCTGGTTCAGTCTTCAACCTCAGATCTGGTAAAATTAGGGTACGCACGTAAACACAAATAAATCTAGTCGTCTGCAAAACTTGTCCACATTCAATCTAGACCACGAATGAATTTCTGAGTGATTACAGTCCAAAAAGCACCACATTGTTCTTTCATTTGACTTCAAATGAGAGCAAGTGAAAAGAGAGGGATTATTCTTTCGTCCTGTGCTTTGCTGAATGTGCAGGTCCACTTGGATAACTGAAAGTTTGCAGTGTGTGAGTGTACGTGTGAGTGTGGTACCTGTCCTGAAGCTGCTGGACAGAGATAGTACGTAACGCTGAGCAGAGCGCTTTAGCAAGTTTACCAGGAGAGCTTAGGCTTTCATGCGGGACTTGTGTGTGTTTGTTGCAGAGCAGACTTGATACGACTGCTTTGTGCCTGAGACATTGTGCCAAATAATGGAATCAGAAGGAAGTGATGAAGTGTGTGGTGTGTTTGTTTACCTTGCAGGCGTTTTTATTCATGACCTTTCTCTGCTCTGTTTCCCCGCCTGTCTGTCTTTCTCTTCAGCCATGGACTTTATGAGTCACGAGCGAGGAGAGATGATTATGCTGTACGATCTGTTCTTTGCATTCCTGCAGGCCGGCCGCTATCGTGAGGCTCGTAAGATCATGGAGGTAAGCACACACACACACGTATATATATATAAATATATGTGTACTCACAAAAGAGCTATTATAAGAGCCAGGTTGGCGTGTCTGATACTGCTTCTTCCTGGAACAAATGCATCCTACTTCTCAGAAAGTACCTTGGGTGAAGGAGCTTGTTTATTAGACAACACTGGGTTTGAATAGATAGTTCTAGTGTGGAGTTATTTTCCCATCTTTAATCGACAGTGTGGTCTTTCAGTTTGAGAGTTTTTATTTCCCAATTTCACGTTCAGATTTTGTCATGCTTTGCCGCAAAAACCATGCTCCCTCTCTCACAAATCAGCCCTGCTCGAGTGCAAATCGGCTCAGAAGTGTTTGTCTCGGGGCACCGCTGTAGCTCACCTGGTTGAGCTGGCGTCCCATGTGCAGGGCTACAGTCCCCAATGTGGAGGTCATGAGTTCGAATCCCGCTCATGGTCCTTTCCCACACATCCTCCCCACATTCTTCTCCCCCACTTCCCTGTCTCTCTTTCACTGCACGATTGAATAAAGGCACAAAGGCCAAAAAAATAACTGTAATCAGATACACTGCTGCTTGCACAAGGGTCACTTCATCTCAAATCAGATCAGATTTTTAGAACAATCTCTGCTCAACCGTCTCTGATTTGCTCGAAATTTTAATAGCAGAAAATATGGATATATATATATATATAAAGATATATTAAGGAAAGTTTTGCTTAATATATCAAATACTTTCAGAACTATATCTATTTTTTAAATTGCCTGTCGACACACTATTAGCACATCTGTCTTCGGGTCTGTTTGAAACAACCCTTTCAAAAATCCCCAACCAACAAACAGCCCACTATGACGGTGACCAATGAAATCATCTCTGCCTCCTCGTAGGTGCGTTTGCTTTTTTTTTTTACATCTTACAGCATCCCTAACAGGCGGCTACAGTAAAATCCACTCCTGCCCTTCAGACTTGTCTTGTAGGACTTTATAAGTTCATGCATACAACAGTATCCATATTTCCGAGAAGTAACGCTCACACATTGAACTGCTACGCTCTTGATTAATTACAGGAAAGTAGCTCCGTTATCTAGCAACCATAAATCTTGGTCACCTGACATCACACCTCCTCTTCAACCAATCAATTGATCGTGAGGGAAAAAAACCTACAGGTTACTTAATTGACTACATAACACTGAGTGCACTCTATCGACTAGCCTTATTAGCCTAAATGAATTATAAATAAACATAAAAAGCTAGTTTTGCAGCATATTAAATCATGTTAAACTCTGTAGTTTATGCTGAAATGAAGTCAACAGACTTATTAGACCCGAGCAGCGACCATACTTATATTATTTCTGAAAACAGAACCACATCAACTGGCGATCCCAGCAAGAGAACGATTAAAAAATATGATGCAGACAAGTTCACCTTCTGTTTTTAATGATCTGCCACGTTGGTTGTTGTGTTACATTCGACTTTGTGGCCGTCTGTTTGAACTAATATATTTCACGTTGTTTTTTTAAGTTTGTAGCCGACCCTGAGTAAACATTCAGTAAACGCTAAATAGGTTAGACCAACAATCTGCACATGGTTGGACCAGTTCAAATTTGTAGAAATGCGGCGCTGGTCACAGGTAATCAGTTCCTTGTGTTGCCGAACAGAATGGATTAATCCTGGAAAGCTGTTGATGCAGCACTTTTCTCCTTATCTGAGTAACAGCAGCGATTAACCCAACAATAAGAATCTGGTCAGATGAGAGCTTATTGACCAACCAGTTGACCTGGACAGTACAGTCCCAAATACAATCTGCCAGCTGTAGCATCAAGTACGGAAAACTGTAAAGTGACCAAAAGCGAGGTTAGATTTTGTTCAGGTCATTCCTCTGGTGTTTTACAACATGTCAGATGATTCTGGGGAGAGCAAGTTGAACGTATTAAAGTGTAACTGCTCATTTACTGAACTGAAATGAATAGGGAGGAGTAATGAGGCTCGATGTACCTGGTATTTAAATTGGTACGTGTGTAGAAGATTGGTATTTGTTGCACTGGACTAAAATGTTATTTTCCAACAACACCCTTCCAAGCTTAAAATGTCATAAGAGCGTTCATGTGATCTTTTCCACTTCATGACACTACCTGGAACAGCTAAAAGTCAAGTTTTTATTTAGGTGTGTTTTTGGCGACTTGCTGGATCAGATCTCGATAGAGCATCATAGAGAATCAGCGTTTCATCAGGTGGACTGTCACGAGTCACAGAGGACGTGCAGGATGGAATTGCTACCCTCTTTTTTTTTTTGTTATTGTAAATCATCTGACCTGAATATTTTTCAGAATATTTATATCTTTGTCATCTTAAGTCCTGCTATAAGCCCAGTAGATTAGTGTGAGGAAAAAGAGAGAGGCAAAGCGGGCAGATAAGAAGCGATTTTCACATGGATAAAACGGACGGACGACCCAGGACTGGACAGCAGGACAGAGAGATTGAGGGATGAGCCTGACATCAGAGGAAGAGAACAAGGCCATTATGATGTGTGATCAGGATGAGAACAAAACAAGAGAAAATATCTTAACCTCGCCCTGACATCGCGCCCTCTCTCTCTCTCGTGTCCTGGTGTGGACTAAAATAGGGATTTGTCCCTCTTGAGGATTTCCAAACCCTCTTAAATATTATCGACATGTTGTTATTGTCGCTGTCATTCCCCTCATGCTAGATTGTATGGCTGTTATCCTGCTTATAGCAGCGAGTCAGCTACATGCCAGTGTTGTGTGAGATTGTTGATGGCTTGTAAATAGAGTAGATGTACAGTTGGCTGACTCAAGAGGGGAAAAAAAACCTCAGATTTGAATCCTATTAAAATGTTGTGGGGGAGATTTGAAACTGGCAGAACATGCAAGAATCTGCAGATCTTTGAATAGACGACATTGGAATTTACTTTAAATTAAACGCTGCCGTAAATACCTGGAGATTTGCTGCAACAACTGTATTATTTTCCCCTCGCAAGACGAGGAAAGGGCTGCAAGGTGGCTCCGTGGTTAGCACCGTCACCTCGCAGGTAGAAGATCCCCGGTTCACGTCCCAGTTAGGATGCTGGGGAGTATGGAGTTTGCATGTTCTAGATAATGGATGGATGGAAGACGAGGAAAATATGAGCTTGAGCAAAGTTTATCGAGCTATTTTACTGAAAAAGCGCATGTAGTGGCTGCAAAGATTGGATCCTAAAATCCAAACACTGAGCTCAATGATACTAAGATGCTTCAGAGATCTGCAGAGTTGGCTGTTTATTCTCCCTGGTTCATTGCTACAAGCAACACTTTTCAAATTACTCATAGGTATTTAGTCCATTGTTCATTAATGCAGCTTTGAAGTGTAATCAACAGAGTGGTGGTGACCCAAGTTCCCCAGAGTTGTCAGTATAATCAGGAAAAAAAAAAAAGAAAAACAGTCACTAAAACGATACAGTATATTTTAAAAGCTGCTACTCACTTAACCTGCGTAGATTTTTAGAACAAAGTTCACGAAGTTCACATCTGAGCTGTCTCCTGCTACACTTGCGTGGCGACGGATGCAGAGCTCAGGTGATATAACTACAATAGAATCGTATCTATCACTCAAATACGAACACACACTCAAAAAGCACAAATACTTTTTTCCCTGTGAGAGCGTCAAGTGGCAGTCCAGAGTGGTGTCTCTCTTTAGGCTGTGTTTGGTATAATTGGCAGCTGATTAATCACAGCTAATTAAATGTAATGATAGAGAAAGGTGGCCAATTTTGTGCTAAATGGTCATGGTTAGGTAGGGGATTGTCAGGTGGCCAGGCCTATTATTGCAGCACGCGTGTGTGCGTGATGGTCAAGGTTAGGTAGTATTGCTAAAGAGTGGTGAGCCATTATGTGTTTTTGTGTTAGGGAGAGGGGTTTTGGCCGTGTGTGTGTTTGTGTGTGTGTGTGCGTGTGCGCGCGCGTGTGTGTGTGTGTGGGCTAAGTGGCTAGGTGATTAGCAGAATTAGAACATTAGGAATTGAGATGGAGAGGGTTTGTTAAGTGGAGGTGAGACGGGGTCGGATCTGGCTTTTTCTTTTTATGTACATGTACGTAAGGATGAGAGAGAAACCTGTAAAGATGTTTGGGCCACTAAAGGCCACACAAGACTCTTAATGAGGCCGCAGGATGTCCTTTAATACACTCCGCTGTGCGTGTGTGTGTTTGAGGATTGTCCTGATAATCTGACCCGCTTGACATTTTTCCATTATCTCTTCCTGAAAGTGAGAGTGTTGTTTTTTTGTTTGTTTCTACTTTGAATTCTTTTGATCTACCCGTGCGTGTGCAAAGCATGTGCCTTCTTATTTCTGAGGATTTTGTTTTCGGCCCAGATTAGGGAGATTTGTCCTGACGGATTCGAAATCCCAAACATATTCGCTCGTGTGTGTGTGTTTGTGTGTGTGTGTGTGTGCGCACGAGTAGTTGTGCTGCTTTGAGCCCTCAAGACTTTACCAAGTAAAAGGAATCGGAGGCAAAAAAGATGGAGCACTTGCACTGGGCCTGAGTCTCTAAGAAGATTAGACAGACTGAGAGAGAGTGAGTGCAACACATTTTAATTTGTCCCTTTGGCTGCTTGGGTAAGAACATAATGCCTTTGCCTGGGACAGCTAGAGGGATGGAGAGGCAGGGGAAAAGGCCGAGGAGGAGCAGGAGAGATTTGGAGGAAGAGGCAGGGATTGAGAGAAGTGGGGATTGAAAAAGGAAAGGATGACAGCAGTGAGGGATGGTCAGAGAAAGGGATGAAGCCCGTCTTTTCTTTACTTTCCCCTCCCTCTCACGGTATGATGGGCTCCCATCAAAGAGGCCAGCGGGGATTGAGCGCTGTTGATCCTCGTTCAGATTAACTTCCTGCCAGATCGGTCTGTGTCCCTCTTTTTTTTTTTTTTTTTCTTAGCCAGATTATCAGGAATAGAGGAGGAGTGAGATTTCTCAATCCTAGTCTCATTCAGATTGTATCAAAGCCCCCAAGAGACAGATGAAATCCTGATCACTGGTATTTCATGATAATAATCATCTAGTCACTCCACATATCAGGCTAAATCGGAGCTACATGAGCCTGCAGATCAATCTATGTCAGCCCTTATTGACAGCACACACACTCTCTCTATCTGCATATCACTGGTGGCCTAAAAGGAAAAGCAAATCTCCTGAAAGCTGCTGGAACCTCGGAGGCCGTACATTGTGAACCTCCGTCGTTATTGTTTTATGTTCTATTTTGGAAATTTTAACTTTGCAGCCAGACTTCTCTGTTTAATCTGAAAACCTCCCGAGCTCAGTGTTCAGTGTCGTAATATGATGACATGAGCTTTGGAATAATCTTCTACTGGGAAATAAAAAAAGGGTACTTGCTTATGAGAACTCTTACACATTTTAGCAGCCGATGTTGGAGCATAAACAGAATTTCAGTATATTACAGACACTGGCACCACAAACTGTAGCACTTTAAGAGGACGCACAAGTTTAATACTGGGCATTAAAAATCTACATTTTTCCTCCTTATAAAGAAAAAAAAGCCTCTAATGTTGTCACTACATTTAGTACGGACCATTCACCACTGTTCCACCTCAGTTATACAACTATATAACCGTTTTAGGCACTAATATTAAAGGGAGAATGCCCTGAACATTTTTTATTTATCAATTAATTTCACTCCGAGTGCAGAACTTGTTGCGGTTTTTCGGTGGATTTTGGCTCTCAGTTATTGTTCTTGTTGTATCTGAAGGTAGTTCTTCGTCTGGCGTGTGTGTTGGGTGACGTTGTCATTTGGGATCAGCAGTTATTTTATCTCGAACTAAAATCAGAATTTAAAACAATGCAATTAGCAAATTGCAAAAACTGCAATTTAGAATACACGTTATGCAGCACAACTGGTTCAGAGTTTAAACTGTCACTGTTTAACAAATTCATGCCAGTCACAGTTTTGCTAATATCTTCTTTGACAATGCTGCCTCACATGTATTTAATGTATTACACAATTAATATTCAACTGAAGCAGGGTCCTAAAATTATATTGCAAATCAAACTGATTAGATATTTTCTCAAATTTCACAGCCCCATGTTTCAAATGGTATTTGGGGCAGATCAGACGCCTCCCTGTTGATGCTGCGTGATGAATAATCAAATCAAGTTTGTTGTCGTTTTGCTGTACATACACAGCAGTACAGGCAAGATGAGAGAGCCTTTCTTCAGGATCCAATAACTTAAAGCAATTTAAATAAACAAGTGTTTGCATGTCTGGATCAGCAGCATTCTGACAGCTTGCGGAATGAAGCTGTTGATCATCCTGGAGGTTCTTCCTTTATTTTTTTTCTTTCCAGAATAAGCATCTAAAGTGTCTTAAACCTTTGCACAACGCCATCATTACAAATGTGGGGTTTGGCTCCTCGCTTGAACGAAACAAGCAATTCACCTAAATGACTAATCAATTCTAAGACTAAAAGTAACAAGCAGACTACATATTAATGAAAATAATGCCCTCAGATGCAGCTCTGCATGCACGACTCCTCTTTAGCTGTTGTATTGTCTGTGTGGCGTTGCCTTGAAAGCCTTCACGCGTTGAGATGCTACAAGGCCAAACAAACATCATCTGCACGGCTCTCATCCTGGTTTAGGGTTAAAGCTACTGAAAACACATCAGTGTGATGTAAAAGTGCTGCACTCCCTTAAAAGGACAAGAGCTCAATCTGCAAGCACATTTTATTCTGTAAGGCAATTATATATCCATCTATATTGATCCTTACAGTGGGCTACCGTTGGTGTACATCAAGTCATATTTAAAATGCTCTCTAGGCTCCATGGGTGTGTATGGATCAATAGGTATATACCTTATGGATAATGCTGTAATGGATTGGAGCTATGTGTTATTACCATATATATACATATACAAAGAACCTGCTTGTGTTCAGTGATTTAAGCCTGAGTAGGTTTTAAGTAATATTTAAACAACCTGAATGGATCTATTTCATGTATAAAACATCCACATTAAATACACGTTTGTTCCACATGTGGACACCCTGGAGATGTTTACTGCAGCTACAAGTCTCTTATTTAGCTACTCTCTGGCTTCGTTCAGTTTAAATTCTCATCTGTTTTTCTTTTCTAGACCCCTGGAATGAGGGCAAAGCCTACACGCATGCAGTGGTATGCAGAGAAATGCATTTCCACTAACCAGGTAACACACACACACACACACACACACACACACGCTTGCACAGTCTAAAATAAACAAGGCCACGAAAAATATAGCAAAAAGAAGGATACAAATACAAAAATTCCAACTGAGCGTATATATTGTGTTGTCGTGTATAGATGGAAACCTTGGAGCAGATGGTCGACATGACGGCGAAGCTGTTTGATTGCGACAGAGACGACATGTACGGCTACATCCTGCAGCTCTGCAGTAAGTGTTTCTCTGTTTGCTCTTTTATTTGCTTTCTCTCTGTGTTCGTGTGTCGTGTTTGACCTTCCACCTACCCCCAGTCTCCTCTGCTGTGGTGACCTCCCACCTCTGGGTGCGGGCTGCTCTTTCCCCAGGCTTTGAGTGTGTGACAGAATGGGACCAGTCAGAAGTAAGCAGAAGACATGGTGTGATTGCTGCAGTGGAGAGCAGAGCAGATAACGGTTGTGATTGGAGTGTTAAAGCTGATTGTCAACTCATTACCTCCACCTCCCTACACACACACACACACACACACACGCACACACACACGCACACGCACACACAGACGACACTAGTTAGTGTGTTTGATAAATTACAGCATAGTTGAGGGTCGGTCAGTTGATCAGATTAGTGATTTGATTGCCTTCTCTCAGCATGGAGCGCTTTGTCAGAAATTGCTCTCTGCTGCAGGCTTGGTGCTGAGCTCACTATCCAGCCACACAGGTCTGTGTGTCACGGCTTTCATAGCAAATTACAAACCTGCTCTCAGTCCCGCTGCTTTGTTCCTGGTTGTTTGCAGAGAAGA
This sequence comes from Stegastes partitus, assembly GCF_000690725.1. Classification (NCBI taxonomy): domain Eukaryota; kingdom Metazoa; phylum Chordata; class Actinopteri; family Pomacentridae; genus Stegastes; species Stegastes partitus. The sequence goes on from NW_007579009.1 coordinate 146,946, forward strand.
CAAACAACTGGCAGAAGGCAGAAGCCATGTGGACGAAGATGCAGGAGGAGAACTTCATTCCCCAGGAGAGGACCCTTCGTTTAGTGGCAGACATCCTGAGGAAGAACGGCCAGAATGTGCCCTTTGAGGTGCCTGAGGTAAAACCCCAGCTTCACAATGTGAACATCCCAGTAATGCTCAGTGGGCAGATCTGTTATTCAGAAGGATCACTGCCAAGAGGTTCCTGATGGGAGAAAGAGCAGAGCAGGCAATCTGAAAGCAAAGGTCAGGAGATACTCAAGAGCTCTGGATGAGTGTGAAGGTGCCTGAGGTCAAACAGAGCACTGATGGTGAAACACAACACAGTGTCCCTAACTTTTGACTGAAACTGAGTGAAGGCACCCTTAACTATGACACTGAGGTCATAACTTTAAGGACAGTAAAAGACAAACCTCCCCCCAATTTATGATTGTTTTTGTTCTGAACTTTTGTGTGAAAAGCAAGCTTTGGAAACCTTGTGATGTCCTTTTCTACCAATGTTTTTCGTTGCCACATCAGAAAATGAAAAATAGATCAGTTGCACGTTATCAGATGAAAAGTTAACGGTTATAACAAGATGTTTGTTCATGTTATAACAACATACATTTGTTATTACAGTAAATGTTATGTTAGAACGTTATACTCACATTCTAACTTGATACTGATCTGTTCTCCTTCATCTGTTGTTGCAACAATACACTGCAGTGATTTCTCCTTATTTTGAGACATTGTATAAATTCATTGATTAATCAGTAATGAACATAAATTGCACCCCTGCCTCCACATTACAGGTGTCCTTGATAAGTATGAGCATTTTTTTCAGGCTTCTTTTGCAAAAAAAAGATTAAATCTCAGTAGGAAACTGCAGGCACAAGGACACAAAAACTGTACCGTAGAAGAGAAATAAAAGAATAAAATAACTATAATTTCAAGAAAAATGAACAACAATTACTCTCTAGTTGTAAATACATACAGTGATAGTGGCTAGTAATCTGTACATGGTTAGTGTAGGTCTAGTATATGGTGCTTCAATGAAACTGCACTGATGAGTATTGAGTATAGCCAAATAAAAACTGAAGCTGCACTCCATCTTTCAAAACACAATGGTCTCATCCCCACTTATTCTCATCCTGATGACACTACAAGTTCTTTTTTTTTTCTGAATAAAAACTGTTGCTTGCTGAATAGATTAACCAAAGAGCACGTTGACCCCAGCCTCTGATCGCAGGAGCTAACCCCCAAAAACCTCTGAAAACTCTTATCAGCTGCTCTCCATACAGCCCCCTACTCCGCTCCACTTTAAGCCTCTGTTCATTACATGCAGAGGAAACAGGATTGAAGCTCTGATCTGAAGTGTAGTCAATCAGACTGGCTGGCTGGTGAAACGAATTACAGCTTGATCTGTCTGTAAATCTGTAATGCCAGACTAATTTAGCCAGCAGCTAAATGCCACCATATGGCTGCCGCTCGATGCTTAGCTACATATGTGTGTTCAGCGGAAACCAAATTAAGATTTTTTTTTTCTTCACAAATTAAACACAATAAAGACAGAAAGGGGGTTTTGCTTTAAATTTGTTTTCTGTTGCTGCCTTCGTTCCTCCTCGCTGCATTTTTCCTCCGTTTGCTCCAACAGCCCGAAGCATGACGAGACAGGAAGTGATTGCTGTTGCCCGAAGCGATGAACTTGGTGACCCCAGGGGCTCTTGCGTTGACACCCCCTCGCTCCAACACACACACTCTCTTAACACGCACACTTTTCTTTTGCCCCTGGGGTGCCAGACCTAATTTGCCCCCAGCCAATACAGCTTAACCCCCTCCCCTCACTGCTACATGGGTGAGCGAGCATTACGGGACCCTGCCCTGCCTGCCCAGCATTACTGCAGTGTCATGGACACACATACACACACCAGCTCATTGCCAGTGTTTTCAGGCTTTAATACAGCATGTAGCTGTGTTTTGATGGAAATGTAGGACTGAGTTTCAGGACTGTTTTCTGCATGTGTCATTTACAGACCTGGTACGATCCAGCTAAGACCCCACAGCTCGTCAAGCTAGCAGCAGAAGCAGCAGCAGAAGCAGCAGCAGCAGCACCACCACCACCACCAACAGCAGAAAAAACAGCAGCAGCAGCCCCCGTCAGAGACAACTATGACCCCAATCTGTTTGCCCTCTGTAAGAAGGGCAATGTTGAGGGTAAGCAGCAGGAGGTCCCAGTATTGTTGTCACATGACACATAGCAGAACTTAACACAGACGAAGCTGATTTCAGATGCTTCAGCCATCAGTGGTGTGTAAAGTTTTAATTCCTAGCCTCTTAAAACCACATTTCTAGGAAATGTTTAACTGTAAGGGGGCAGAAATTGTTTAGCAAACAACTTCCAATAGGTGAAGCGCTGCCAGAGCGCACCACAATGACGCTTTGCTGCGTTTCTCTCCAGTTAAGGAAATAGAGTATTCACAGTTTGCATAATGCAATTCATATACTTTTTTTTTTAAGTGCTGGAATTTCCAACCATCACTAAAGCACATGTCAAGCCAGAGAGCCCCCAAAAAATAGTAAATTTAACAGCAGCTCATCTGCTGAATTTCATTCTTCACTATTAATGCTAAAGTCAGTTAGTGTTGGGGTCTACAGCCAGGTTGCAACACATTTATTTATAAAAATGGCTGACTTAAGTTCCAGGTGATTATACTTTCATGAAAACGTAATTCAGAACCCTATTTTTCCATTTTTGCTAACATAACCCCTAACATAACACATTGGCCCTTTAAATGATTCTTTGTGAACATAAACAGTACTGTTATTTTATTGTAAATGTCATCTTGTTTTTGTTGGAGCATTAAACAGCTTTAAATTACCTCGGATACTTCAGGTAGCACCAATTTTCTATTGAAGATAAAACATTTTAACATTGTATTTTACCACTGTAGCTGCAGATTACTCTAATAATCCAACATAATATGAGGATAATCTCAATTTCTGCTGTTCGGTATCCTGTCCAATCTCTGACTCATTCTTTCCGTTTCTCTCCTTCTCTTGCTCTCTTTCTGCAGAAGCTTATGCGCTGGTAAAGAAAGCTGATGAACAGGGCCTGTCACTACGTCCCGGTTCTTATGACTGCGTCCTGCGGGCCCTGTTGGCCAGGGGATCCGATGAGGATGCCATGGTAGTCAAGGACATGTAGGTGTCTTCTGTAACAACTAACAATAATCTTTGTAAAAACATGCAAAACAGAACAAATAGTACTGCTTATCCCAGGTTGTGATACCAGGTGTAGACAGGTAAGTGTCAGAAGTGAGAAGCTGGATGTCAGAGAGAGGAAGAAGATGTGATAATGTTCAGCCACATTTTCAGAAAGTCTGTCCAGGAACACATTCGTAGATTTGAGCTGTTGTTAACATAGGANCGAGTAGTTGTGCTGCTTTGAGCCCTCAAGACTTTACCAAGTAAAAGGAATCGGAGGCAAAAAAGATGGAGCACTTGCACTGGGCCTGAGTCTCTAAGAAGATTAGACAGACTGAGAGAGAGTGAGTGCAACACATTTTAATTTGTCCCTTTGGCTGCTTGGGTAAGAACATAATGCCTTTGCCTGGGACAGCTAGAGGGATGGAGAGGCAGGGGAAAAGGCCGAGGAGGAGCAGGAGAGATTTGGAGGAAGAGGCAGGGATTGAGAGAAGTGGGGATTGAAAAAGGAAAGGATGACAGCAGTGAGGGATGGTCAGAGAAAGGGATGAAGCCCGTCTTTTCTTTACTTTCCCCTCCCTCTCACGGTATGATGGGCTCCCATCAAAGAGGCCAGCGGGGATTGAGCGCTGTTGATCCTCGTTCAGATTAACTTCCTGCCAGATCGGTCTGTGTCCCTCTTTTTTTTTTTTTTTTTCTTAGCCAGATTATCAGGAATAGAGGAGGAGTGAGATTTCTCAATCCTAGTCTCATTCAGATTGTATCAAAGCCCCCAAGAGACAGATGAAATCCTGATCACTGGTATTTCATGATAATAATCATCTAGTCACTCCACATATCAGGCTAAATCGGAGCTACATGAGCCTGCAGATCAATCTATGTCAGCCCTTATTGACAGCACACACACTCTCTCTATCTGCATATCACTGGTGGCCTAAAAGGAAAAGCAAATCTCCTGAAAGCTGCTGGAACCTCGGAGGCCGTACATTGTGAACCTCCGTCGTTATTGTTTTATGTTCTATTTTGGAAATTTTAACTTTGCAGCCAGACTTCTCTGTTTAATCTGAAAACCTCCCGAGCTCAGTGTTCAGTGTCGTAATATGATGACATGAGCTTTGGAATAATCTTCTACTGGGAAATAAAAAAAGGGTACTTGCTTATGAGAACTCTTACACATTTTAGCAGCCGATGTTGGAGCATAAACAGAATTTCAGTATATTACAGACACTGGCACCACAAACTGTAGCACTTTAAGAGGACGCACAAGTTTAATACTGGGCATTAAAAATCTACATTTTTCCTCCTTATAAAGAAAAAAAAGCCTCTAATGTTGTCACTACATTTAGTACGGACCATTCACCACTGTTCCACCTCAGTTATACAACTATATAACCGTTTTAGGCACTAATATTAAAGGGAGAATGCCCTGAACATTTTTTATTTATCAATTAATTTCACTCCGAGTGCAGAACTTGTTGCGGTTTTTCGGTGGATTTTGGCTCTCAGTTATTGTTCTTGTTGTATCTGAAGGTAGTTCTTCGTCTGGCGTGTGTGTTGGGTGACGTTGTCATTTGGGATCAGCAGTTATTTTATCTCGAACTAAAATCAGAATTTAAAACAATGCAATTAGCAAATTGCAAAAGCTGCAATTTAGAATACATGTTATGCAGCACAACTGGTTCAGAGTTTAAACTGTCACTGTTTAACAAATTCATGCCAGTCACAGTTTTGCTAATATCTTCTTTGACAATGCTGCCTCACATGTATTTAATGTATTACACAATTAATATTCAACTGAAGCAGGGTCCTAAAATTATATTGCAAATCAAACTGATTAGATATTTTCTCAAATTTCACAGCCCCATGTTTCAAATGGTATTTGGGGCAGATCAGACGCCTCCCTGTTGATGCTGCGTGATGAATAATCAAATCAAGTTTGTTGTCGTTTTGCTGTACATACACAGCAGTGCAGGCAAGATGAGAGAGCGTTTCTTCAGGATCCAGTAACTTAAAGCAATTTAAATAAACAAGTGTTTGCATGTCTGGATCAGCAGCATTCTGACAGCTTGCGGAATGAAGCTGTTGATCATCCTGGAGGTTCTTCCTTTATTTTTTTTCTTTCCAGAATAAGCATCTAAAGTGTCTTAAACCTTTGCACAACGCCATCATTACAAATGTGGGGTTTGGCTCCTCGCTTGAACGAAACAAGCAATTCACCTAAATGACTAATCAATTCTAAGACTAAAAGTAACAAGCAGACTACATATTAATGAAAATAATGCCCTCAGATGCAGCTCTGCATGCACGACTCCTCTTTAGCTGTTGTATTGTCTGTGTGGCGTTGCCTTGAAAGCCTTCACGCGTTGAGATGCTACAAGGCCAAACAAACATCATCTGCACGGCTCTCATCCTGGTTTAGGGTTAAAGCTACTGAAAACACATCAGTGTGATGTAAAAGTGCTGCACTCCCTTAAAAGGACAAGAGCTCAATCTGCAAGCACATTTTATTCTGTAAGGCAATTATATATCCATCTATATTGATCCTTACAGTGGGCTACCGTTGGTGTACATCAAGTCATATTTAAAATGCTCTCTAGGCTCCATGGGTGTGTATGGATCAATAGGTATATACCTTATGGATAATGCTGTAATGGATTGGAGCTATGTGTTATTACCATATATATACATATACAAAGAACCTGCTTGTGTTCAGTGATTTAAGCCTGAGTAGGTTTTAAGTAATATTTAAACAACCTGAATGGATCTATTTCATGTATAAAACATCCACATTAAATACACGTTTGTTCCACATGTGGACACCCTGGAGATGTTTACTGCAGCTACAAGTCTCTTATTTAGCTACTCTCTGGCTTCGTTCAGTTTAAATTCTCATCTGTTTTTCTTTTCTAGACCCCTGGAATGAGGGCAAAGCCTACACGCATGCAGTGGTATGCAGAGAAATGCATTTCCACTAACCAGGTAACACACACACACACACACACACACACACACACACACGCTTGCACAGTCTAAAATAAACAAGGCCACGAAAAATATAGCAAAAAGAAGGATACTAATACCAAAATTCCAACTGAGCGTATATATATTGTGTTGTCGTGTATAGATGGAGACCTTGGAGCAGATGGTCGACATGACGGCGAAGCTGTTTGATTGCGACAGAGACGACATGTACGGCTACATCCTGCAGCTCTGCAGTAAGTGTTTCTCTGTTTGCTCTTTTATTTGCTTTCTCTCTGTGTTCGTGTGTCGTGTTTGACCTTCCACCTACCCCCAGTCTCCTCTGCTGTGGTGACCTCCCACCTCTGGGTGCGGGCTGCTCTTTCCCCAGGCTTTGAGTGTGTGACAGAATGGGACCAGTCAGAAGTAAGCAGAAGACATGGTGTGATTGCTGCAGTGGAGAGCAGAGCAGATAACGGTTGTGATTGGAGTGTTAAAGCTGATTGTCAACTCATTACCTCCACCTCCCTACACACACACACACACACACACACGCACACACACACGCACACGCACACACAGACGACACTAGTTAGTGTGTTTGATAAATTACAGCATAGTTGAGGGTCGGTCAGTTGATCAGATTAGTGATTTGATTGCCTTCTCTCAGCATGGAGCGCTTTGTCAGAAATTGCTCTCTGCTGCAGGCTTGGTGCTGAGCTCACTATCCAGCCACACAGGTCTGTGTGTCACGGCTTTCATAGCAAATTACAAACCTGCTCTCAGTCCCGCTGCTTTGTTCCTGGTTGTTTGCAGAGAAGACAAACAACTGGCAGAAGGCAGAAGCCATGTGGACGAAGATGCAGGAGGAGAACTTCATTCCCCAGGAGAGGACCCTTCGTTTAGTGGCAGACATCCTGAGGAAGAACGGCCAGAATGTGCCCTTTGAGGTGCCTGAGGTAAAACCCCAGCTTCACAATGTGAACATCCCAGTAATGCTCAGTGGGCAGATCTGTTATTCAGAAGGATCACTGCCAAGAGGTTCCTGATGGGAGAAAGAGCAGAGCAGGCAATCTGAAAGCAAAGGTCAGGAGATACTCAAGAGCTCTGGATGAGTGTGAAGGTGCCTGAGGTCAAACAGAGCACTGATGGTGAAACACAACACAGTGTCCCTAACTTTTGACTGAAACTGAGTGAAGGCACCCTTAACTATGACACTGAGGTCATAACTTTAAGGACAGTAAAAGACAAACCTCCCCCCAATTTATGATTGTTTTTGTTCTGAACTTTTGTGTGAAAAGCAAGCTTTGGAAACCTTGTGATGTCCTTTTCTACCAATGTTTTTCGTTGCCACATCAGAAAATGAAAAATAGATCAGTTGCACGTTATCAGATGAAAAGTTAACGGTTATAACAAGATGTTTGTTCATGTTATAACAACATACATTTGTTATTACAGTAAATGTTATGTTAGAACGTTATACTCACATTCTAACTTGATACTGATCTGTTCTCCTTCATCTGTTGTTGCAACAATACACTGCAGTGATTTCTCCTTATTTTGAGACATTGTATAAATTCATTGATTAATCAGTAATGAACATAAATTGCACCCCTGCCTCCACATTACAGGTGTCCTTGATAAGTATGAGCATTTTTTTCAGGCTTCTTTTGCAAAAAAAAGATTAAATCTCAGTAGGAAACTGCAGGCACAAGGACACAAAAACTGTACCGTAGAAGAGAAATAAAAGAATAAAATAACTATAATTTCAAGAAAAATGAACAACAATTACTCTCTAGTTGTAAATACATACAGTGATAGTGGCTAGTAATCTGTACATGGTTAGTGTAGGTCTAGTATATGGTGCTTCAATGAAACTGCACTGATGAGTATTGAGTATAGCCAAATAAAAACTGAAGCTGCACTCCATCTTTCAAAACACAATGGTCTCATCCCCACTTATTCTCATCCTGATGACACTACAAGTTCTTTTTTTTTTCTGAATAAAAACTGTTGCTTGCTGAATAGATTAACCAAAGAGCACGTTGACCCCAGCCTCTGATCGCAGGAGCTAACCCCCAAAAACCTCTGAAAACTCTTATCAGCTGCTCTCCATACAGCCCCCTACTCCGCTCCACTTTAAGCCTCTGTTCATTACATGCAGAGGAAACAGGATTGAAGCTCTGATCTGAAGTGTAGTCAATCAGACTGGCTGGCTGGTGAAACGAATTACAGCTTGATCTGTCTGTAAATCTGTAATGCCAGACTAATTTAGCCAGCAGCTAAATGCCACCATATGGCTGCCGCTCGATGCTTAGCTACATATGTGTGTTCAGCGGAAACCAAATTAAGATTTTTTTTTTCTTCACAAATTAAACACAATAAAGACAGAAAGGGGGTTTTGCTTTAAATTTGTTTTCTGTTGCTGCCTTCGTTCCTCCTCGCTGCATTTTTCCTCCGTTTGCTCCAACAGCCCGAAGCATGACGAGACAGGAAGTGATTGCTGTTGCCCGAAGCGATGAACTTGGTGACCCCAGGGGCTCTTGCGTTGACACCCCCTCGCTCCAACACACACACTCTCTTAACACGCACACTTTTCTTTTGCCCCTGGGGTGCCAGACCTAATTTGCCCCCAGCCAATACAGCTTAACCCCCTCCCCTCACTGCTACATGGGTGAGCGAGCATTACGGGACCCTGCCCTGCCTGCCCAGCATTACTGCAGTGTCATGGACACACATACACACACCAGCTCATTGCCAGTGTTTTCAGGCTTTAATACAGCATGTAGCTGTGTTTTGATGGAAATGTAGGACTGAGTTTCAGGACTGTTTTCTGCATGTGTCATTTACAGACCTGGTACGATCCAGCTAAGACCCCACAGCTCGTCAAGCTAGCAGCAGAAGCAGCAGCAGAAGCAGCAGCAGCAGCACCACCACCACCACCAACAGCAGAAAAAACAGCAGCAGCAGCCCCCGTCAGAGACAACTATGACCCCAATCTGTTTGCCCTCTGTAAGAAGGGCAATGTTGAGGGTAAGCAGCAGGAGGTCCCAGTATTGTTGTCACATGACACATAGCAGAACTTAACACAGACGAAGCTGATTTCAGATGCTTCAGCCATCAGTGGTGTGTAAAGTTTTAATTCCTAGCCTCTTAAAACCACATTTCTAGGAAATGTTTAACTGTAAGGGGGCAGAAATTGTTTAGCAAACAACTTCCAATAGGTGAAGCGCTGCCAGAGCGCACCACAATGACGCTTTGCTGCGTTTCTCTCCAGTTAAGGAAATAGAGTATTCACAGTTTGCATAATGCAATTCATATACTTTTTTTTTTAAGTGCTGGAATTTCCAACCATCACTAAAGCACATGTCAAGCCAGAGAGCCCCCAAAAAATAGTAAATTTAACAGCAGCTCATCTGCTGAATTTCATTCTTCACTATTAATGCTAAAGTCAGTTAGTGTTGGGGTCTACAGCCAGGTTGCAACACATTTATTTATAAAAATGGCTGACTTAAGTTCCAGGTGATTATACTTTCATGAAAACGTAATTCAGAACCCTATTTTTCCATTTTTGCTAACATAACCCCTAACATAACACATTGGCCCTTTAAATGATTCTTTGTGAACATAAACAGTACTGTTATTTTATTGTAAATGTCATCTTGTTTTTGTTGGAGCATTAAACAGCTTTAAATTACCTCGGATACTTCAGGTAGCACCAATTTTCTATTGAAGATAAAACATTTTAACATTGTATTTTACCACTGTAGCTGCAGATTACTCTAATAATCCAATATAATATGAGGATAATCTCAATTTCTGCTGTTCGGTATCCTGTCCAATCTCTGACTCATTCTTTCCGTTTCTCTCCTTCTCTTGCTCTCTTTCTGCAGAAGCTTATGCGCTGGTAAAGAAAGCTGATGAACAGGGCCTGTCACTACGTCCCGGTTCTTATGACTGCGTCCTGCGGGCCCTGTTGGCCAGGGGATCCGATGAGGATGCCATGGTAGTCAAGGACATGTAGGTGTCTTCTGTAACAACTAACAATAATCTTTGTAAAAACATGCAAAACAGAACAAATAGTACTGCTTATCCCAGGTTGTGATACCAGGTGTAGACAGGTAAGTGTCAGAAGTGAGAAGCTGGATGTCAGAGAGAGGAAGAAGATGTGATAATGTTCAGCCACATTTTCAGAAAGTCTGTCCAGGAACACATTCGTAGATTTGAGCTGTTGTTAACATAGGAAGTTTAAGGAAATAATTAGAATAGAATAGAATAGAATAGAACTTTATTGATCCCTTTGGTGCAAACCTCAGGGAAATTGTTGATTTAGGAATTTATTTATGAATTATGTAACAAATGAGGGGGAAAAAAGGCAGCTAGAAAGAGAAAGAAGTTCACTTTTGACTTCCACACGGCTGGAAGTCACAGCGCAAAGTGGGAGTGAATGTTGGATTGTCACTTTCAGACACACACACTGGTCAGGTGCGGTGGGAGGAGGTTTCCAAACTGTCTGGTCTGTCGGTTTTTGGAAAACAATAGCCTTTTCTCTCAGTCTGTTTGCTCATCTAATGTTAATTTTTATCAGATAATATCTAATTTGCCATTTTTTCCACCCAAAAAATAATTAACAGCAGCTAAACAGTGAGGTGATGGTTTAGAGCAGCTAGTTTAAGTGAAACATTCACCCTTACATTTGAAATGCAGTGTGGTGTTAATGTTGTGCTATTTTCCGTCTCCTCAGTCAGAGGAAACAACTGCAGCTCCTCAGCAGACATAGGATTAAAAACTGATTGTGTGCGAACACACTCAGCCCTGCTGGATATGAACAATGGTTCTTACTAAGCCCCAAGATACACACACGCTCGGATGTACAGATTAATTTTGGTTTTCTGGGAAGCAGGTGACTTTGTGCAAAAACATCAATCTGCTTCCAATTAGTAATGTATCGTGTGTTGTTGTGTTGCTGGGGCCGTATCAGGGCTTGTGCCTGGAGACAAATGGATGGACAGACAGAGGTATTAGAGATCTGAGCTTAGCACAGAGCCGATCTGCTCTGCTGTTTGTCTTTTTAGGTAATCTCCTCCTTTTTCTTTATCTCCTTTTGTCAGTTTCTTTGTATCGCTTTCTTTCTGCAGAGGAAAACACAGAAGCAAAGAGTTTAGATAATAACATAATGGCATACAATGAAAGAAGAGATGCAGTTACTAATTTGCACAGAAAAGGGGGGAAAAAAAACATGTAAAAACATCTATTACACTATCAGCCTCTCCCCTGTTTTCAGCTCTCTACATGGCTCACTCTCTTATATTATGAGAAATAATCATATCAATTTGAGACCCGTGTTTCAACAAGCGCAAGGCAATACGAGTGATAACCCATCTCCAGTCTCTTTTTGAATTGGTTTATGGCATCCCTGCCTGGATAAAAGCTTAGTTTATCTGCACTCTTAATGAGAAGTGAAATGAGCTGAGAGGAGAGTCGGGGAAAGATGGAAATGGGAAGGAAAGGATGGAGATAAAAAGAGCTAAATAGGAAAAGAGGAGTGAACGAGGAGAGGAGGGCTAGATTTAATCACGTACGGGGATAATGAAGACGCTATAGGCATTAATTCTCAGTGCGTGTGGGTGTGTGTTTGTTTTTGGGTAATCTGTACAGAATTGAGCAGCGGGGTGCTTATGGTGAGATTAAGGGATTGGGAGAGAGTGATGATGATGAGAGAGAGAGAGGAAGAGGAGGATGATGGATTCATTGGCTAAAGCGCAACACCCCTAGAAGGAGAAGGTGAGAGTGGTAGTGAGAGCGTGTGTGCTGGAAAAAAGGTGAGCGAGAGATTTTCTTCCACCTGATAAGAATAATTCTGACCCCACACCCCCCACTGTTCGGTCTCCACGGCAATCCGGCGGCGACCCTGTTACTGCTCCAATCTTCGCCGTGACCCTGTCACAGCGGCTGCCGGATGCTGCATGGCCTGGTGTCGCCGCGGTGATAAGGATTGCCAGCCTGATGCTCAATTGAGCGGACGGATTAATCTGGTTGCAGGGCTATAATAATAAATAAAAAAAAAAAAAGGCAGGAGGCAAGCTTGATTGAGGTTTTAGTGGCAAAGAAATGAAAAGGAGGAGGGCTGAAAAGGAAAGCAAATAGACGGCCAGACGGAGCGAGGGACGGAGGAAGTGATGAGGAGGAGAAGCTGCCGAAGGCCTCAATACTGCAGCGGTCCGCCCGGTCCGGCCTCACCCTCCCACATAATACCACACTCAGACATACAAAACACACGTGAGGACGCTCAGCAGGAAGAAACATCACATATAAGGCGACATCAATCAGCTGCTTGATGTCCGTATTATTTTCAGGTCACAGCAGGCGCTTTACTGGAGGCTCAGACTTGCTGTCAGTCAGATTTGTTTTCCTGTTGTCTCGTCTGTCTTATATCTTCTAGTTCATGTTTATCCCCTCTGTCTAAATGTGATGCCTCATAATGGCGCTGAACTCAAAGCTTAAGATGCCACACAGATGATAAAGATTTGCTTTTAGCGTTAAAGTTAGAAATAATGGACTTTCTTTTAGCGTCACTCAGATATGGATAAAATCTATCATGTATATGTTAATCTAACATGAAGATATCAAAATATAAATAGAGACTTTTTTTGGGGACTTTCATAGAGATGAACCAACCCACGTGGGATTAAATGGCACACAATAATACCTCTTATAAATGGACTTCCAGCAGTTTACATGCTACACGTGCAAAAACAGAATAAAGACGAAGGCTTTGCTTTTGTTATTGTCCATTTGTTGAGCAGATAATCTGACAGTGAAATAGTAATAATACTAACATTCACATAAAAATAACTATTGGAATGTCTTTTTGACTAAATTTAGTGATGTAAATACCCAGAGAATAAAGCTACACTATGAGATTGCTTTAAAAACCCTGTCATTTCAATATGATCGTAAAACATTTCTGCACTTTGATTTGCAGCTCCAGATATATTAAATGGAAAGCAATCAATGGATGGTGTGCATCGACCAGCCACAATATTAAAACCACCTGCTAAACATTGTGTAGGGTCCCTCTTGTGTAGCCAAAACAGCTGGGACCTGTTGAAGCACAGACATGGAACCTCTGGGGGTGTCCTGTGGGTTGGAGCCTCTGTGAGATCAGGCTTGTTTCACCATGTCCTACTTACCCTTAATTGAATTGACATCTGCAGAGTTTGGAGGCCCTGGGCTCTTTGTTGTGTTCCTTCAGCCATTCCTGAGTAGTTTTTGCAGAGTTGGAAGGCACACTGTCCTACTGCTTGTTCTGCAGCAACATTTAGACGTGTGATAGAGGTCAAAGTAACGTCCACATCAACACCAAGATCCAAGGTTTTCCAGCAGAACGTTGCTCTGTAACAAGATAATCAACATTATTCACTTCAGCCGTCAGTGGTTTTAAGGTTACGGCACTGATTTTTTTTTTTTTTGACATTATTCTGTAGATTCTTGTGTCCTTGTGAGTAAAATCTTGTTTATTTTCAACAGACCGACACAAATAAGACTCATTGTTAAAAGGTGATAACCAAGGAAATATTTTCTCTCTCCCTCAGTGCCAGGTCCCATTTGCCAAACTTCCAGCTGAGTGAAAACGCCAACAACATGTACATCATCACACTCTGCAAGAAAGGCCAGATCGAAGGTAAAGAACAGACATGTACACTAAACACACACATGGTCATTTTCTACACACACTCAATTGTTTTGCTCCTCCGCAGGAGGCCTTGAGACACTGAAATCTATGCTTCAGTCGGACCAAGTGCCCTCGTTTCATGCCATCACCAAACTGGTTCAGGCCCTGGGTGCTCAAGGTGACGTGGAAAGGATCCAGTATGTGGAATCACAAGTTAAGATCCTTGGCATAGCAACCAAACTGTCCAGCATGCTGTTTCCCAACAACACAGCCTTGGCACACATTAAAAAGTAAGGCCACCAACTTTATATGTGGAGATTTATCAATGTATTTGTGAAGACTGTTTTAGAGTTTAGGAGGCACTTCTGTGTAGGATTTGAAGATTTTTGACTGTGGTGACGCCAGAGTTGCCTCAATGTCTACAAACAAAAACTGAAAGCATCTACGTTGTTTGAAAGATCCTGTAATCACATTAAAGCCTACGTGCACAAAGAGGTTTTAACCTTTATTTTGGACATGTATGGCTTTACTTAAGGCGTATGCAGCTGCTCAGACACTTTAATAATTCTGTTCTCTTGAGGTAGTTTCAGCTTATCATTTATGTAACACCAGACTAACACCAATCACATATAGTCAAACGGTGACCACACATCAAACAGAATAAACAAATGGCTGAGGATAAGCAGGGTTGCATCAGTCCACTTTGAATCTTATCTATTGTGTAAACCCTGTTAGACAGACATAGACACTTTAATGCAATACCAGCAGCAGAGTGTGACAAGATGCGCGCTGACACACTCTTAAAGTAAAAGCTCACAGCGCGAGCGAGGCGTCAAGTACAAATAGGAAACACAGGCGTAATAGGATTATTCATGGATTCCTTTTAATGTCGTGAAAACACCCATCCTCCACCGCTGCTTTGTCGCTTCTCAAACAACAGAGAACCAAATAATAAAGCGCATTGTGCATCAAAGTTTCATTGTGCCACTTGCCGCATTAGCGCTGTCCCCCAGCTCGAACAGCAGCGTCCCCATGCCAACTCGCAGGGACAGCAGGAAGTGAAGGATAGCAAGGCGGTATCACGCCCGATTGGCCATCGCAGCGCGGACCTGTCAGCTTGAACCCTGACCTCTGGGAGCAGCGCTCTGAGCCTCTCTGACACGTGCTTCCCCCCGTCGTATCTGAGTCAAGCTGACTGGTTAAGAGCCGCGGCGGAAAAGCGAGCAGGCCCGGAAAGCGGAGCGCCACATTTAGAGGGGCCCCTTGCTGAATTATTCAGACGGTCCCAGTCGCAACAATCACCGTAGATATGTTCCCCCACCTCTGGACGCTCACACATGTACATACACACACCCCGCATGTTAAATATTCATTACGACTGGTGACGGTGGGGAGGGAGCAGCGAGCGCAAAGTGTTAGCAGTGAGGCTGGGTTGCCAGATTGAGTTCTTTTAGATTTGTATTGCTTTAGTGTGCAGGCTTTGTTTGGTTGTGGCAACCTCAGCAGAAAAACATTTCACAGTGTAAGTGGAAGAATGAGTTGCTCTGCACTCAGAGGAAGGTTGTAAAGGACAAAATGTGAAACCAATATCATTTAATACTTCACGTTTTCAAAGTTTACGAAACGGCACATGGGAGCAGTTTTATCGTTTTTTTAAAAAAAATCCGTCATAATACTTTCGATGCATATGCTTCGCCCCCTTCGAAGAGGAATCATAGCGTGACGTACTGCTGATGTGTTGTATTTCTCCGAGCACAGTATCCTGAGAAAACACAGCCATATTGGACATTTTTATGACTTGCAATTTACATTCAGTCCTAATGCAAAAAGAAGTGCGCCCTTTATGTAAGGAGGGTGAAAGCAGGCAGGTGTAGAGGTTGGGAGGACGGATGTGTAGCACAACCAGCTTAAATCAATAAACCTGCGCGCCTACTTGTTGCGTTGGAAATTGAAAAATTCTTCGCTAAAAGTGACTGTGTTTGTCAGAATTATCCGATATTCTTGTCTCATGATTGGGATTGTTTTTCCAGTTTTGTTTATCTGTTTGAATAGTACACACGTGCAAGTGGCTGAGTGTCGTTTGGATGTTACTGAACTAACCCTCTTGTTAATTCTTACCCCTCTCACTCTTCAGTGGTGATGTGGAATCAGCAGTAGAGTTGTTGGAGGGCCTCTACACCGATCCACATACCATCAAGTCCAGTATGTCCTTCCTCTTCAGAAAGGTCTTGCAAAGTGACGATGACAACGCCTTAGACAAGTGTAAGACACACACACACACACATGCACTGCATACATGTATGAAGAAAGAAACCGAAATACGAGGCCACATGCAAAAGGGCTGATTTTAAATGAAGCAAAATAACCGCTGACCAACATGTGCTTGTTGTGTCGCAGTGAGTGCTATGGCAGAGCGACTGGCCAACCACTTTGCCTGCTACATACCAGCTACAGACCTCTTCCTCCAGCTGCTGGAGATGGGCAAAGTCGAAGAAGCCAAATTCATGCTGGCTGTAAGTATGTCTGTGTGTGTGTGCCCAAAAGCTGTAAGCCTGAGAGCCAACACGTTTGTGCGTAAAGTATCACTGATATATTTCTAGCTGTAGCCTGTCCAAAGGTATGTTTTGCGTTTCAAATTCAGTATTTTTTATTCTTTTTTTTGTGTGCGGTTTTTCATTTTCAAAACGTAGCCCACAGTATGAGTGTGTGTGTGTGTGTGTGTGTGTGTGTGTGTGTGTGTGTGTGTGTGTGTGTGTGTGTGTGTGTGTGTGTGTAGGGCTTTCAGATGAGGGGCTGAGATGAGATACATGTGATTAATGTTACAGGGAAGTTAATTAGCATTCACGCAAATGGATACAGACACGTTACCTGCAGCTCAATCTCACTTCTCCTCATCACTTTTTAAACATGAAATGAAGGAAGCTGGGATTTTTCAGGTCATGGACATTTATTAATCTCCGTCGAGAGCCAATAAGAATATCTGAATGAATCTGAATGTGCGACGGTCAACAAACAGAATGATCTGCTGTTGTTAAAGTGTAGGATAGTTCTCAGTTTCTCTTGTGATGCAAAGCATGAGGAGAGATCCAGAAGATTTTTATTTTTTCACTTTTTGTGATCTCTTAAATGCATTTTAAATCATCCGGAGCATTTTTGTCTCAGTGCACACTTCCCATTTGACTTCCTTGCACTCGGCTACGTTTTAAATTATAATATCAAAGTAATTAAAATCTACCACAAAAAAAAAAAAAAACAATCAACAAGGGACCTGGAGATGAATTTTAGTCCATCCCAACTCCCAGCTGCATTCGTCCAGTTGTCAGACCCCAGCCATGGCGGAGTCTCTCTTCCCGTCACGATCACTGACTTATTTATCCGTCCTCACATTTATGTCAGGAAATGCTTGCCCACATTCCACCACTGAGTCTGGTGGTCTGAAATTGGCCTCCGACTACTTCACTTATTTAACACAGTTCATACATTACAGCTCAATGACTTTGCATTGAGCCTGGGGACATGAATATGTAGCAGCTGGATGGGTGAGAGTCGGGAGGAAGGACGGAGAGGGCGAGGCGGCACCGGAGAGCAAGAGGAGGACACAAACATTTAGACGAAGACATTGCACTCGCTGTGTTTGTTTCCTTCTCTCTAGCCGTGATCGTTTCACTCTCTTAGTGATTGATTGCCCCTCATTCAGCTGCACGGGTTTAAAGTCCTCGCTAAAGATGTATTCGAACTATGGAAATCAGTGTTGTTCAGGTTACTTCATGCTCCTTATCACACAATCTGAGCTGCTTACTTCATCACGCTGAGCTACATGTGTGGTTTGAGGCACATTATACTGATTTAAAAAGCGTTTTTCAATAAGAAGTCAAAGGACTACTAAAGCAGCCAAAGTCTAAATAGTTACAGCAAAGAATATGCAACCAGAGAAGAGTAAATTTGCAGAATGATATAATAAAATATTCCTGCTACAGCCAGTAAAATAGATTTAGTAAGGAGAAATATCAAAGAAAGCGCACGCATACATCGTTTTGTGGGACAACCCACCAAACACCGGCTTAATTCATCAGCTAGGTTAGTTGATACGACTCCTATTTTTATACTAACTGGCTTTCTTGGATCCGTTTTTCTTGAGAGTAAAACTGGAAAACAGCCAGACGTAGAAACCGCTATGGACATGAAGAAGACATGTCTGAGTGTCATCCCTCCCTGACATCTTGAGTGACTGTGCCTCTCAATCTTTAAACAGGGATGCCTGACGAACATGCATGTTAATGAACAGATACATTACTCACTACTCCCATCTTTATTACTATTTAAACACAAACTATGGTTACACGATTTTAAAGCTATAATATGCGACTCGGCTGGATTCCCCGCCCTCCTCTTGCTACAAGATATAAAATAAAGATGTAAGAACAATTTTGTTTGTTATCAGGTTTCATTTTAGAGACACGGGAGGGAAAAAATGTACTTTGAAAATAGCGTGTGCCACAAAAGCTAAATTAACAGTTC
The DNA here is from genome assembly GCF_000690725.1 of Stegastes partitus. Classification (NCBI taxonomy): domain Eukaryota; kingdom Metazoa; phylum Chordata; class Actinopteri; family Pomacentridae; genus Stegastes; species Stegastes partitus. The sequence goes on from NW_007579009.1 coordinate 165,298, forward strand.
TTGGCTGCACTTCTTGCTCTTAAATGCAATGAAGATGTATTTAAAAACATAATTCATTAGTGGTAGAATGTAACTAAGCCTGTTCGTCATGTCCTGTAGTTGAATAGACAAATGTGAAGTCTGAACTTTAATAAAACATTTCCATTTTACATCACTTTAAACGTCTACTTCGATGCATTTCAGATGGATATCTTGTGCTTTTACGTTTGTCTGAGTTTATATACAAAACCTATAGAGAACTTGAAAAAAAGAGGATGCATTTTAAATAGTTTGTTTGTTGTTTTAATATTTTATTTGTTTCTATGCCAAAATGCAGAATATTTAATGCTTTTTTAATCTTAAACATGGCAATTTCATGCTTTTTCTTGTCTGAAATTTCAGTAAAGTGAACAGCTCTGAGGTTTGAACTGTTTCTTGGACAATATGCAAAGTTGTTTTTGGTAGTCATAAAAAAAAAAGATTTATAATAAAGATGATCACTAGTTCCAGGATCAGTTCCACCTAAATCACCTACAAGAATTAAGTGACGCCTCACCAGTGAAATGTACACAGCTTGCAGCATCGACGTGCTGGACAGGCATTTAAACTTTTAAAAGAATAGACAGCAACTTTAAAAGATGGAAATAAAAATACACACAAATTTTTGATGCAAAAGTTTGACAAAATGTGCTAAACACTATGAAAGCAGCAGATAAAGGCAGGGCTCTAAGTGTCCTTTTAAAGACCGTTAATCATCGGGATTATCTGATTGCACTCAGGATGATGTTTTTACCACAAACGCAGAGGAAGCGCTTCAAGTATGAGAAACCCACTGATACACAGTCGGAGAGACGCGCCTCCCGAGCCCCGAAAATTTAATTACTTGTGCAAAACAGGGGCGACAAGAAAACAAACCTCGAGGACAAACCCTTATGGTGCTAGAAAGTGAAATCTCATAGTGAGGATGTGACCCCGGCTAAACTGCTGCTGTGCTCCAGTTTGTCCCTCACCGTGGCCTGTTTTGGTCCTCCTGCCTCCCCCCCTCCTCCAAGCTGCTCTACAGGGTCACTGGGAGTAGCAGCCCAACTCCTCCATCCCATCAGAAGTGAAGCAGGACCAAAACTCTGAAAAGCTTTTAAGTAGGCAAGCAGACTATAATGATGACAAGGCTATCAGGAGAGAAGGAGGTGAGGTCGGCGGGGAGCGAGAGGGATGAAGTTAGTCATTAAGACAAGAAACGGTGGCAGAAGGAAGCAGTGATGCAGGCGGACTCGTCTACAGCTGCTTACGTGCAGATGTGTGTGCTGGGAGGGCGGATTGAGGGAAAGGAGGAAGCATTCCCTGGGTAGCCAGAGCTTTTAGGCAGTGTGTGCGAGGAGCAGGGGAGACTGTAGGCCTGGTTGGCTGTGGCGTCGCCGTTGGGAGCGGTTGGTGTGGCAAGGGAGGAAAAAAATACAGGAGGAGAGTGAGTCAGAGCGCCGAGCAAAAGTTGCTTCGACGAGTGAAGTGACACAGTGTTGGTCTAATTGCCTGATTGTACAAAAGCCATTCTGCCACTTAGTGACTCTGGAAGAAGGCTGCTTGCTTCGTGTGTGTGTGTGTGTGTGTGTGTGTGTGAGAGGTCCTGTTAAAAGCCTCACAGGCCACTCGCTTTTAATTCTGTACGAGGCAGAGAAGGAGTGAAACACGTTAGTTTACGACTGGCTAGTAATCGGACCTCATTGCTGCTCAGCCAAGAGAACACACTCGCTCAGAGCTCAGCGGTGTTAATGCATCTCCTGCACACACACACACACACACACACACACACACAAGGTCTACCATATGTATGTTTGCATGTTTTCATTATAAGCAGTCATGCACAGGTTAAACGGCCAGCGACGCAACTCTGTCAGTTAACAGATTTGCACCACAACGTACACGTATATCTAAATTCCTGCCCGGTTTGTATGCATCGTGTCATTAAGGTGTAACGCACTCAAATTGTTGAGCTTTTTCTTCAGAATTGCTGCCAATACCGAGTCCAAATCTGATGCAATTTTACCTAAAAAGCAGCTATTACAGTTGCAGTTCTGTCAGAAATGGCTCACGGCTGCCTAGCATCAATGCAAAGGGATAATTCTGCATCTCAAACTCAGAATTAGGTTTCATATCAGTGTCAGAAATCACAAAAAATAGTTGGATATATAGAAACAGCACCACTTTACATTTACATGGTATATAGTCCCGTGACAGTTTAAAAAAAAACAGCTTTAAGGTCCCTGTTTATGTCACAAAACGAATACTGGCTGAATTAATATCATAATTTCTCAGTTGCCGTCCAGCTGCTGGGAGGTGAGACAGACTAACTGTGGACCTGCTGTTCAGGTGGAATAATTCCCTTAGATCTGCTTCCTCCTCTCGTGCCTGTTTATTATCCTTCTCTTTCACATGCAGACCTCCACCGATCCAAGTCTTAAAGCTCCACAAGAGACAATCATGCGGCCCGAGCTTAGGCTCTACTTACGTTGCCGTCGAGTACTAGATATGGCCTTTACTGTGACTAAGTGATGATAATTATGCTTTCTGATGTGAGCAGTGCTGTACATTTAAATTCATAAAGAAACGAGTAGTTATTAAATCCATAATTATCCTTTAACCTGAGTGTAACCCTGAGTGTGTTTGCATGAATGCGTGGGCGTGTTGGTGAGCATGTGTGTTTATACACTGGATCTGTGTGAAGAGCTCAAGTTGGAGAGTCAACTTGACTTCGGAAAAAAAAAAAAAAAAAGTCAAGAGAACCTCGTGTTGTCTTTCACACTAATCTATTATGTCCTTTTTTTTTTTTTGTCTGCTTTGAATTGATGCAGCGCTGCAATGCTGTGGCTGAACAGAAGACAGTGTTGCTGTCCTACGTGACTGAGAAGGCTCAGATGCCTGGACAGGTAATGTCCCACAATGCTTCTCTTTAGCATCTGCATATTTAGACAGTAATTGAGGCCTTGACCACATGTGCATGGCTATTTTTTATTTTTTTTTAAACATCATTTTCTATGCATTTTGGACTTTCATCCACACACAAATTGATCGCTCTCTCTCGTTGATAACGGGCTTTTAAAAAAAAAATTTTTTTTAAAACTTGTGAGACGTTTACAGTGTGAACGTGTAGATGGGAAAAACTGAGGTTTTGGCTCGTGACTTAGAGTTGTACGGCTTATTTGTGCAGCGGTTTTATGCAAAAATAGTGCCGTTGCAAACCTTACAAACAGGCTTTTTTTTTTACACTTGCAGACACAAGTTATATTGAGGGCGAACTTCACATCACTATTAGTCCACATTGGGGCACCATCAGACAACCGTCCACTGCAATACCCTACCCTAGGTCGCTTTCTGCCCCAATAACAGCACATAAGGGGTGGTTCCTGCATTCAGAACATGCACAAAGGTTCAAGCTGTCCTTACACAGCCTGCAAGTTCCTGCAGTGAGGAAACACTTGTTGTTTTTAGCCTCCTGGAACCAGTAATAGCTGTGAAAGTGTATCTTAACCCTGCAAACCCCCAAAAACTGCCAGCAGGTTTAATAGACATGTTGTCTTTTAAAAAAAACCCAAAAAAAACACCAAATTTACAACATTTATCAGAACCAGAAACTATAAAAACAGAAAAATTTGCCAGATTTTTAGCTTTCTGACTGTCCTTGAACTAGTCATGCCGTTTGGTTGTGCAACCCAATTAAAGTAAGCTTAAAGTTACAGTATTTCTTAAAAATCACTTCACTCTACATGTCATGTTTGCCCTCTGCACAACCGACAAGCCGTCAGTGAATCATCTGCAACCAAGAGTCAGGTGACAATAACTCAGGGACATTTTGGGTGAAGTGCAGGATGTGTTTACGTGCAGAGCAGACAGATGTAGAAGTTTGGAAACCAATTACATTTAAGTGGTAAAAGATCTCTATTAGTTGACTCCTGTGAGCACTTGGCATTTTTTCCCCCCAGTTTTTGTAAAACAAGTCATCAGAGAAATTCAACTTTTTTTATTTTTTATTTTTGAGTTCTGTACTTCTAGCCATGCTTGTGCTTTTTCCGTTGAGGTGCAATGGTTTTATATTGCAGTTAAAAAAAAAAAAGAGTCCACAGTGTGCAAAATGTGACGGGAGCAGAAAACACAGAGAAACCGTTTGGTGTTCAGAGGGCTATTTGATAAATATTATACTACTTTTATTCTACTATAACACTGTGCATAGTGTTATTATTGAAAGCAGCCTCACTTTGTATTTAGCATGTAAAAGTTTTGCATGTTATTCATACAGATTTTACAGGAAAACCTCATTGTAATTTCACTTTGGTTGTAAAGGCCACTTCACCATCAGGCAACAAAACCTGCATGTTTAAAATGTTAGCAAATCCTCACATATGCAAAAAATCATTCCCGTGTGTAAATAAATGTTTGTGTGCACAGCTGGACAAGATCAAGACCCTGGTGAGCCTGATTCCAGACGCCATTGAGAAGGAGGTGTTGTACTCGTACACAATGAAATGTCACGGTAAGACTCCCGCACAAGGCCCTAGCAAGTGTTATGGAGGCAGCCGGCAGCTCACTGGCCTGTGGCTAAGTCAACATTAACGGACGCATTAACAATGTATCAGGTCAAAGACTGCGTTCTGTGTGTGAAGGCAGACATTCAGGGGTTAGAAGAACACATGTCCTCTAATGAGTTAGCTGTCCTGGCTAGCCTAGCGTGCTAATCTCAACACGTTCCACCACTCAGCTTTTTTTTTTTCCCTTCGCACATTTTTTTTTTTTCTCCATCCATCACTTCTTGTCCTCTCCACCTTTTTACTCCGCCTGTATTTTCTTGTCCTCAGTTTTTCTTGTCTTCCCCCTCCTCGCTTGCACTTCACCTTCTCACCCTCCCGTCCTCCCTCTCTCGTACCTTGTCACACCAGAGATGAGAAGACATGACTATTTAATTAGCATTAGCTCGCTGGTCGGTCAAGGCAGCCATAGGGGAAGCAATTAGCGATTCTCTGCTCGCTTCTGTTCTCTGCCGCATCTATGTAGTTTTTCTCTTTTTTTTTTATTCCTCTTCGAGGGGCTCTCTTGTCTCTTGCCTCTTTTTTTTTTGGCAGTAGTGACTTGACTTTCTACTTTTATCTCTTTTGATACTTACAACCAAACACATTCATGCTGTTGTGGGTTTACAGATTACTGTGACACGAACATAAAATCATTTTCGGTTCTGAAGAGATAGAAAGATACAGACGGCAGCTTTAGAATTTTGTAATAATCAGATTTTTTAAAATGTATATAAAAGATTATTTCTTTCCAGTAACTGTGAAGTGAATCTTTGCCTATTTTTCCTCCTGCGTTTCATCATTACGTCACATTTTGAAAGATAAGATCCAGTTTAGAAAAGGTTCTGCTTCTCTACCGGCTTAGTAAACATGCAACCAGCAGCATTTCAGACGTGCTAAAAATGAATTATTATTCTGTCAAAGGACTGGGTAAATACAAAGACTAGCCAATGAGCAGCTGCATTAAAATAGAATTTCATAGCACCAATAACTTGACCTCAGTGGAAGCTGACATTATTCTCCCACCACCACATGTTTCTGTCTCGTGCTCACACTGTCAGTTTTCCTCTAAGTATCTCCATCCAAATAAGAATTTGACATGTTTTGTGTCTCATGTGTTGACTATGTCTCTCTGTCTCTCTCTCCTCCTCTCATCTGGCAGACTTGGATAAGGACTTCACGTCAGCCAAGGCTTTGTATAAGGAGATGATGGAGGAGGGGATAGCTGCAGACGAGCTGTTCCTCAAACGGCTGGCTGCGCTTTACCGTAACGCAGGAGAGACACCGCCCTTCATTGAGCCCCCCGTGAGTCTCACAAACACACACAGAGGAGATGGTCTATATAATCACTCAGCTACAAACTCGACCGGGTCCAGTATTTGAAAATGTGTGATCAAAAGAACCAAACTACAGGTCATCCCTTTAATTACACGAGCAATGTGTACCTGTAATGTTTTGAGGTTGATTCCTCAGAATAGCAGGGAAAAGATGCTGTATCCTTGTTATAAAAAGCATGTTTATGATGTGGGGCTGCAAGGTGGCGCAGTTGGTAGCACTGTTGCCTCGCAGCAAGAAGGTTGCCGGTTCGCGTCCCGGTGGGGGCACCGGAATCTTTCTGCATGGAGTTTGCATGTTCTCCCCGTGCAGCGTGGGTTCTCTCCGGGTTCTCCGGCTTCCTCCCACACAATCCAAAAACATGTTGAGGTTAATTGGTGATTCTAAATTGTGTGACTGTGAGTGTGCTTGGTTGTCTGTCTCTAAGTGTGGCCCTGCGATGGACTGGCGACCTGTCCAGGTGTCCCCTGCCTTCGCCCTAAGTCGGCTGGGATAGGTTCCAGCCCCCCCGCGACCCTAATGAGGATTAAGCGGTGTATAGAAAATGGATGGATGTTTATGATGTGCACTTAAAGGGGTCAGTTAGAAAAGGTTAGAACACATGAATATGTGGAAAAAAGTTCAGCAAAAAACTTGATTAACTGCCTCATGAGATGTCGCGTCAAGTTGGAAAATGGGAGAAAAAAAATCTGGCATTTCAGAGGAACAAAAGGATGCACACTGAAATCTCTGACTGAACTGTTGGTGGTTGATTTGCATTGTGGGTAATGTAGGAGCAAAAAAGACGTCTGTGTCTTTGGGTCTGCTGCTTTGATTCAGTTCCTTGTAAGTCAGACAATTTTCTAGATGTGCAACGCAAAGTCAGCGTGCGTTTTAAAAGCTCAGGCTCGCAGTACGACGATGGTCAAAGTGAGCAACATGGACGCTTTCCTGTGTAACTCTGTGGACCTTCCCACAGCAGCCATCCTCACTGGCTCACACACTGGAAGTTTTAACCTGCAAATCACTTGATTTGTTCAGCTGCAAACCCCACAGATGCGTAGCCGTTGATGTTATAATACTTTCTAGGAGGACTCACACATGCGCAGTAGAAGAGGTTTTTCTCCCCTCTTGTGACCCCTCGAATTTAAGATGGTACTCCGTTGTGGAGTACAGCTACAGACACCACGGGCATGTGGTCCTTATTATACCACTACTATACATGTGTGGTAGATCTATGTCTACAGATTCTGAGTGTGCGTTACTGCCGAGCATGTCCATTAATGCCGTTGCAGCGTGGTTGCCACACAGTTAGAATTTGGCTGTAAACAGACGTTCACAGAAATCTACATGCAGACTCTTGTGGACTTAACATCACATGAATCCTGACTACACCTTTGACACGACCTGCAGGTTGGGAAGAGGACGTCCAGCCAAATATATTTATGCTCCCCACTGTTCTACACACCATTATCAACTGTTTGGACTACAGTGCTCCTGCTATCAGTAAATCAGGCGTCTGACTTTGATAAAATGGTGACATGACAGGATTTAGACATTATGATATGATGTCACTCGATGTTATTAAATGATGCTTCTCACGGCGCTACGCTTGCACACATTGGATTACATAAACATACACACACCTTATTGATACGACAACGCACACATGAGCAACATATTACAAACAAATCTGTGCAAATACACACAAAGGCTCCGCAGCTCCTAACCGGTGCTGGCACTTGTCCGGGTTGTGTCCTAATATGTGCCACTGTGTGTGTGTTGCGGTCGTAGTAATGTGAAGGAGCAGTCTGCCCGCTTAGAGTAGTTCAGCATGCACAGGCCTGCAGCTAGCCTCCTGTGGTTGTTACTTTGTGTGTGTGTCAGAAATTACGCCCCACGGTCACAGAGTACATATACGATGTAAGCGAGATGGTGTCACTGCAATAGCCCCACTCTGCTTTTCTGGCTCATAGTGTTTTTGAGCATTTCAGCACATTGAACACTTTGTAAGCTGATGTAGCCTCTATTTCTGGCTGATGACACACACACACACATATATATGCACACACAGAGGCCTCTTAGCCGCAGCACTCTGATGTGCTGTCCCCTCGAGGCAGGTGTGGACCGAAGCCCGACTCTTACCTTCACATCACTCACCTGCAGTACAAAGATAGAAGGAGAAAGAGGGATGAAGGTAGAGAAGCTCCTGCATTATTTACCAAATGTCAGGGTAGTTAAGTGATTGCTGGGTTTTTATAAGCAGTGCGGAGAAGAAGAGTTGCAAGGAGAGGGAAAGGTGAACAGTCATGGGATTCTGAAGTTTCTTCAAATAGTTCCAAACCCACCTCACTTGCTTGTTCTCCATTTGTGCACAATTTGCTGCTCCGTTGAAGAAAAACGTTTCCCCCCGCAGCAGCGCGTCAGCGTTTCTGGAAACAAACGTCGCGTTGTTTAAAATGTGTAATTGCGCTGAGCTTTGTCAGAACCTGAACAAGTGAAACAGCGGCTGGACAAATCTAGTGAGAAAATCTGTTTTTGTAATTTGGGCGAAGTGACCCTTTGAAACCGTTTGAAAGCCGTGCCAGGATCTCTCCCTCCTTCGCATCTATTCATCGGCATTAATTACTAGATTAATAAGCAAGCATACATTGTAGGGAGCTAATGTAATCTGCAGAAAAGCTCTCACCTTCTCCCCCCAAAAACACCCACCACAACACTTTGTCTGGATCAAAACACTGATTAATTAGCCAGGAACAGAGGCAAAGGACGGAAGTGTGTGTTTGGGGAATGTGGTACAAATCCCTTATTTGTGTATTAATGGGGATTTAAAGATGAAACGAGACAACCTGGTTGGAGACTGGAGACTATTTAGACAGACCCAGGAGGGCTCCAGCGCTGCTTACTTTTGAAAAGAGGCGAGACGGAAACGTGCACTCCTTACAGCCTCGCAGGTGAGCCGGTTTGTTTGGACTACGTTTAATGCTGAATCGTCTCTCTTTTTCTCTCCCTTTACAGGAGTCCTTTAAGTTTTATGCAAACAAGCTGAGAGAGAGCAGAGCCAAAGCCCAGGCGACAGCAGAGGAATAAATATTCATCAACCCCTCCTCATACCTCGTTGCAAATCCCACTGTTTTCTTCCTTTTATCGTTTTCTTTTTTACTTTAGTTGTTTAAGTTGAAATGTTGAGCATTGTGTCGTAAAGGTTGGATACTAAGATTCTGTCCACGATGGTGATGATGATGATGATGATGATGATGAAGAAAATGTGTGAATGTACAGAAGTATTTATGCTAATAAATGATGGTAGGAAGTCATATTCTCTGTGTGTGTGTGTGGTTTGAACGGTTTCTACTATCTATTGAGCACATTTTAAAATACTCCCGACATGTTCCTGAACACATTAAAACATTTCAACAATGCGTAGTTTAATGTTTTACCTGTTTTACAGCCGTAACAGTAAAAATATGAAACATGTCAGTCTAGCTTTTCATTCACTGCTTTCAGGCACTTACAGTAACTCTAATTACCAAGTACATTATTTATTAATATAGCACATTTGTAGGTACATTCTAGCAGTATATGACAATCTGTATTAACATAACCGACCTATTGGACCTGGATGAGCCGAAGACAAAAACACAGATGGATTGATTCATTATAAATAATGAATCTGGGTTTTCCAGTTCAGTATGACTCCATCTAACAATTGTTTTCATTGTCAAATTATCTGTTGAATATTTTCTCCAATAATGAATTATTTATTGGCTCTAAACAACGTAAGAAAAAAAAGCCCGAAGCCTAAGATGAAAATATCTTGTTTTATCCTCTACCCAAAGACATTCAGTTTACTGTTGTAGAGGAGTAAAGACACCTGACAATAATCAAATTTAAGAAGCTGGTTTGAGGCAATTTTTCTTGAAAAATGACTGAAAATCGATGAATCAGTTATCAAAGTAGTTGGCAACTAATTTAAAAGTTGTCAATCATTGCAGCTCCAGAGTTCAGTCAGCTATTGCCTAAACCATCTACACAAACATTTTAGGTTAAGTTACTGTAAATAATATGATAGAAAAATTATCTAACATATTTGTACATTGTTTTTTAGAGATTTAAAACATTTCTGAGTCCATTTTAGAGGAAAGTGAAATCTGTGTCCTTCAACACCTGAAGACAACCGGCTCAGGTTGTAACCTGCCCGACATCTAAAGTTTCACTTGTTTTGAAATAGTTTAAAAGGAGCTGTGGTAGCGGTGCATCTGCTTAGAGTGTGGCACAACCAAAGGCCTGCCACCCTGTAATAACAATAATAGTCATTAGAATAATGTCAGTCGACTCTTGTCTCTGGAAATTCTCAAAGAGTGACGCACGTCCTTAAATAATCGCTCAATTTAGTTCTCCATCTAAATGATCAATAATACTATGAATCGTTTAATCATTCTCTGAAGTTAACACCTTCACTAAGTACTATCCTTTGAACAAAACTTTCCACTAATGTTTATATTTTTAAACCCTAACAACAATCCCTTTAGGGGGAATCAAAAAATCCTCCATGCAGGAAAAACCCTGACCATACATACTTGGTTTGTGCACATTTTGTGAAGTTTCTTTGATAAACCTGTAGACAGCTGGACTCAGAAAAGGCACATAGGTTGGTAAGTTCATAACTGAGCCTTCATGCACTCGACAAAGGGACAACCATAAGGCCTTCCAGTGTGGAGACTGGGATTGGGCCACTGAATGGTTTGATGAGAATAAGGAACATATGCTATGGCTTTCCCAGTCACCTGATGTCAACCAAGACGGATTTGTAAGCCAGAGCTCTCTGCCATCATCAAAACACCCCATGAGGAGTATCTTCTAAGATCATGGTGTTTCATCCCTGCAGCAGAGATCCAGAGAAAATCAAAAGCAAGGGACGATGAAAAAATTCCTGCCACGTGCGTTGGGCCAATACTAAGACACTTAGTTTTTTCCTTTAATTTATAGCCTGTCTGTGATTTTACTTGTATTTATTTATATTTTTTAATCTAGCCAACATAGTTAACATCAGTTATTCTGTTTATATGGTTGTCCCACGTGTTTATTATCAAGTTTTATGTAGTTTTTGTCACTTTTTTCATTTATTTACATGCACTATTACATGTAAAGTTATTATTAATACATGTTTTTTGGTGACTTTAAGCTAGGAACTTGCTTAAAATGTTTAACTGATGATTAACTTAATTAAACTTAATACTTAAACTGAACTTGTGGTAAATTACACGCTGCTGTGTCAATTAGCTAAGCTAGCTAAAAGAAGCTAAAGACTTTTAAGCTTCAGCACGGCTAACAAATATAGTTTATCTTACGTCTGTTACTCAGACATTTTTAAAATTAGCTTCAGAAAAATTTTTAAAAAAAAATTTCCCCGTTTGGTCGGCAGTTTTCTTTGCAATTCCTTGAGTGAAAAACACCTGCGTGTCAGGTGAGCAGACTTCTAACGGAGACAAGACATCAAACTGCACAAACTCCAAGATGGCGCCGAACTTCTTCCTCGCTGAGTGCAGCTCCGTGTCGCTGCTGCCTCTAGTGGTGGGAAGAAGTCCCGGCGCCACACTAACGACGTGAACCCATTTATATCTGGTATTAACATAGACTGGGGGTATTTATTTTTATTATTATTATGGACACATGCACGCTCCACTTGAACAATGTTCGTTTGTCATATAGAATATATTCATAAAAATCTGCCCATGTTCAACAGCACTGCGTTCAATTTAAATTGAAAGTAAATTAAGTTGCAGCAGAGTTTCTGGGGTATTCAAAATTAAATTTACTGCATTAAACTACAATATTCATTCAGTTCACAAAGCCATTATTCCCTACCTGTACATGTACATCCATCTCTCTTTATATTGTTATCTACAGCTTTTATATTTTTATAGTTAGAATGAACTATATGGGTGGAATGGTTTGAACACAGCCTCACCCTCTCTACACTTTATTTGAAGCACTTTACTGCTTCTGTTGTACTTCTGATTAGAAGCTGAACCGCATTTGTTATCTTTGTAATGGCAATAAAGTTGAATCTAATTTAATTGGAAGTGTGGGAAAAAAAAAACTGTGCTAAATTCAAACGCCTTTTTTAAAACAACTAGACACAGGAAAACACCTCCTTACTCTCCTAAGTGCTTCAGAAGAAGGCAACCAGACTTCTTTTTAGATTTCCAAAAAGAAGTCCAGTTGCCTTCTAAGGAAGCGTTTAAGATTATCGGTTGGATGGCAGAACCTGCAGACATGTTGCTCTTCACTTTCCACTTTTGACTAGACTAAAGCTCGCTCTGTTCAGAAAGCATCTACATGTTCACTGCATATACAAAATAAATGCAAACGACTATTGGGACCCGTTTGATTCGGCTCTGATTTTGCATGACAGACCATTTTATGCTGTCTAACCGTCTGCAGCCTTCTTCAGCTTGGCATCGAACTCCTTTCACTCTCCAGTACTGACCTCAGATACTCCTGTTTCATGTAATGCAAGTCGCTGGCCCCAACCGAGCCGGGCCTTAGATAACACAAACTGGTCGCTTCCCAAGAAGATTGTGGGCTGCTTGACGTCAGAGGAGCTCATTTTGGATCCAAATTAAGACACAGAAAAAGTAACAAGGTCTAGAGGAAGTTGTGTTATGAGCCAGGGCTTGTTTTTCCCCCAAAGTTTGTTTCAAACCTGCATTTTTTTTTTTTTTAGCTTTTTCCAAGACAAACTTTTTAACTTATCATTTTAGCGTTTTATATACCTCATTTCTATTAATGATTTCACATTAAGAACCAATACAAAGGAGTGTGTGTTGCCAAAATAGCTGTACAATGTATAACTGAATAACAAAACCAGTGATGACAAAAATAAACAAGTGAGGCAATTTGATTTAATACTTTACTGTTGGTAAAATATTTAGCAGGCTTTTGCACCAGTGCAAAAACACACAGCTTACATAACCATCAATCTATGAGGACATAAGAAGTACAAGGTCTTTTTTTTTTTTTTCTGAGTGTGACTTACTAAATCTCCACTAGGATTTTTTTCTCATTGCTCCCTATACTGGCACACACAATTGTTACAGTAAGCTTAATAACCTTACATATACAAAAAAAAGAAGAGATAAAGCTGTGGGAGAAAAAAAAAAAAAGTAGATTGAAAATGGAACAAGCAGAAGCTGCAGATGGATATCTGCCAAAGTAGCGCTCTAATCATTTGCCATGACAGAGAGGAGAGGGAGAGAAACATTTCCATCGGTTTAATTTCCATGTTGAGGCAGTGCTCTGCTGCCATCCAGCAGCAGACAGCAGCACTGCAGCGCAACGTGAGAACAGCTGATTTTCTCACACAAATTCAAATTTTTTGCCATTTTTAAACTCTAAAGGCTGGGTTCATGTTGAGATTGCATAGACAAGTGAAACATGACAGGAATTACTGTATTTTTCTCAATTATTTTATAATACTGAGATGCCTGGGTTGTTATTTTACACGTTTCTACTATTTAAAAGAGAGTTTTTAATGTTGAAATTATAATAAAATGTAAATATTCTAAAAGCACAATATACATATTTACATTTATTCCTCTAAATTAAGAACTTCTTCCACAGTCAAACATGAAAATAAGAACAATAAAATTGACAATCAAAAGCTCGAACCAGTCGAACTTGAAACTGAATTACTTCCTTCCACTTCTGCAAAAACAGCGAAACTCTGTCCTGAATGATTTGTGTCATTGAAGACGGTGCTTGTTCTGATTGCTGAAGTTGGACTGATTTTGTTTACCAGTCTTGACTGGACTTCTGTTTGATGAATTTCAGGGACAGAAAGTAGAGCACCATGAAGCTCAGACAGACCGCCAGCAGGACCAGATAGCACGAGTACAGAGGATACTGGTTCATGCTCATGGCCTCCACCACCTGCAGACATACAGAATGAGACAGATGCTGAGCGTGTTGCTGCGTCATCACAGTGGTAGTTTGACGACTTCACATCTTTAATATTTTACCTATAACATATTATATTTGTAGATAAATGGAAAAATTGTTGTTAAGATGACTACCAAACAGTGTTGGGATTTATCTCTTCTATACATTTTTTGTAAATTATACTCGAGTTAGATTGTACTTGAAGTTGACATCAGTGTTTTTAACTCACATATATTCCGTCGACGTTGAAGGTGAAGTTTCCAATGGAGACGGGGTACATGTTGCCTCTGAACTGCACCTGCAGCATCCCCTCAAAACCCCAACGCATGAAGGAGACGTAAGAGAGCCACGAGGCCACTGGGGAGTCAGAAACAGGCACAAACATCACGTACTGACAGGCGTCTTGTTCTGTCTCTATCTTCACACATATTCCTCAGGCTCCAGACACAAATTTGAACTGGGGACAAATAATGTGCCTCCTCACCAAGCCACATATTCTCCAAGCTGATGACAAAACCTCCAGTCAGATAGAAGACAGTGAACACAGCGTTGCCCATGAAGGCGGAGGTCTGCAGGGTGGGCAGTGAAGCGGCTACAAACAGGGCCATGGCTCGGCTGCAGTAAACCATCAGCCAAACCAGCAAGAAGTTGAGCAGGAAGCGGTCCGGAGCCTCGTTGAGCCCCGCCAGCCAATAGATGGGCAGACCGTAGACCAAAGTGAACACACAGTGCTCTGGTAGCTCCCCCAAGACCTGAGAGTGGAAAAACACATTTAAATACACAGAAATACAGAAACTGTTTTGAGTGATTTTCTGCAGGCACATGTAGTACCTCATATTTCAAACTACAGTACTGAAGAACATCAGGGAGGTACATTATGCTGAGGTGTGACTCCAGCATGGAGCAAGACTGACCCCTACTGGAAATGCAGTTTAATCACTGCGGTTTACCTTGGCGAAGAAGTAGGAGGTGACAGAGTACATGCCATCCTCCAGTTCGTGGTAGAGCATGGCTCTCTCCGTGTGACCTGCAGGAAACATGAAGTCAGTCTGGTGACACACAGTTCACAGTGCATACAGCAGCTACAACCTCTGGTGTCCCTGCCCCACAACTGTATTTTTTCCCATTTCTATTTATATGCAAACTCTTATTTAGGGGTTTTTCAATGATTTTTTGACACCCTGCAAAGAGGTTTCAGCTCACCCCAAAGGAAAATCACAGGCATCGAAATGATAAAAACTGAGAAGGAAAACTGCACTTCAATGTTTTGCTAATTGAAGTTTTATTTACTCGACATAACAGACAGTCAGAAATAACAGGAACGTTCACAGACTGCTGTTAAATTAAGTAACACAGACTCATTGCCGCTACATACTCTGATCATTCTTCCTCTCTCTCTTTCTAAGTTTTTTTTTAAATTAAAATCTCTTTGACTGAATAGTTATAAAGGATAATGTACACATGTATACGGACGCTCTCCAGCTTCACAGGCATGTGTTGTGATTATGAAATAAAGACGTAGGATTTTCTCTTATCTTTGGCCAGTCAATGTTACAGTATTTAATTTCGAGTCATAAATTAACTTGGAATCAATTTTATAACTTTCGTTATCATCTGACCGTGACCTAACTTGAACTTGACTTTTTAGTGGCTGCTGGCCAGACTCTGCTATCTCTGCAAACGTTGCGACCGAACGGGATTTAACTCAAGGTCCAAGAACTCTGTGACTTAGTATCTCCCACAGACTTAATAACTGATAGCTTTGTCACACTGTTCTGAACCATCTTCCCTCCTCCTGGTTTCTCTTGTTACAGTTTTTCTTTGTTTATTCAATGCACTCTTTAGACTGAAAATGCAGCGGACACAACTTTCAATGATTCTTGGTTACTGTTGAACATTTCTCTTTTGTTTTTAACAACACAGAAAACTGACCCTTTTCTTTGTTTTTGTGTATTTTTCATTGTCTTAATCTGTTTTGGTTTGTCTGTATACAGTATATGAATCAGTGAAAGTAGTAGCATATCTCCTATGTGCTGACATGCTTCATAACTACAGAAAAAATACTCAAGCAAAAAAAACTGTGGTTGGTAAAAGTTTAACACAATGAGTGCAATTTTCAGCTGAGACTCTTCTGCTCTCAGTTATTTCAATCACTAAGAATAGTCAGATATACAAAGTGTTTGGCTCTATGATGAAATAATTCAAAAAGCTTATCCAATGCTGCCAACAGATTTTGTAATTCTCAATGAACACTTCGCTTTCATTCAGAGTGGCCGATATAGTTTTCACAAGGTCGGATTTATTACGGTTTTATTGACAGTGTTTGGTCAGGGAGGTGATTATAGTAATTGGGATGAGGATAATATCTTTAAAAGGCAAGATATGGAGCAATAAACTTACTGATAAGAAATATTACGAGGCAGCTGCACCGACCCACGTTTAAATGATGGTTATAATTTCATAGTACACAATCACAATCGTTGTCCACGCTTCATGTGTCATATACAGTGTATGCAGAAATTGTGGAAAGACAGAGTTTAAGGAAAATATTAGCATTGGATATTGTATATCTTGTGGTGAAATGTATTGAAGGGTTTTGTAAATTATAGACATTTTGGAATCAAAAAACATTTTAACCAAAGTCGTCTTTAACACTGTCTCAACAACAAGTGAGAAAAACTTTCTAACATCACTTTTTTTCCAACAGTTTTATTTATATATACGTTGACGCTCAGACTGATTATTGCCTCCAACTACACTTGAAGTCACCGATGTCAGAATGTGAAATGCATTACCTACTTGACTGACTTTAACTCTGCTGGATGGCTTTAATTACTCACATTTAGCTATGACGTCCAGCACCACAGCGAATGGGGTGAGAGCTCCGATCATGTAAAGGAGGGCCACCGTGTCCTGGACGGTCAGGCGATCCTCTCCTGCCCCGTAGTAGAGACAACCGACCAGCAGTGACATGAGGAGGGCCTCGAAGCCGTGGACCAATAAGGTGACCAGGTCTCTGAAGTCATTATACATGTGACGCCTGAAGGAGAAGAAAGTCGAGTTCAGTGTTCATCCCTTTGAGTGCTATAATACCATCTGTATGTGTGTTCTGACCTGATGAGGACGGTAAACTGGTGCAGTCCACCAGGCAGTTTGTTTTGTTCCCTGGATATAGTGATTACATTCTCTCCTGTCACCGTGCTGCAGAGAGTAATGGATGATTTAGTCTGGGTTCTGTCCACAGTTAAAAATTAACAACAAACTCTTAAGCCTCTAAAAAAAGTCTTACTTTTTTTTTTTAATAAATAGCCATTTTGGACACTGAAGAACAATGTTTTGGAAACATTTTTGAAGATGATTTTGATGAAGTGAGATCATGACACAGAGACAAAATGAAAGGAGAAACAGAAAAGTGACAAAATTCATTTTGATGATTCCTTAATCTGTCTTTTTTTTTTTTTGAGAATTCTTTGCTCATTCTTTTCTCTACAAAAAAAAAAACAGAAAATAGTGAAAAATATATTGTTGTAATAACCTAAAGCTCATAGAAACATATTCAGCTTGCTAATTTGTTCAAGCACCAGCCCATGACAAAGAAAAGCAGCAAAATAAACAAATGCTAAAATTGTTACTCAATCATCAAAATATCAGAAAATTTGATTCATTTTCCAGCATTTTTGACTGATTGATTAATCAACCGATTGTTTTAGCTTTGGGAAAAAAGAGGATAGTAGAGTCCAAACGTAAGTACACAAACACGTGGCTACCTGTCAGTTTGTGTTAGTGCTGCACTGGTCCCAGCTGATTTCCACATGTGGTCGTCAGTATCACGGACTTTCTCCATGAAATGCTCAGCCAGAACTCGCGCCCGCTCCAAACACTCAGCCTCTCGCTCTGGACAGCGGCGGTCTATACTGATCAGATCAACTGGACACACACAGCAACAAAAACAGGCTTGAAAATGTACAGGTTTAGATGAATGAAGACTTCTGACACACTGGATGTTTCTGGAGAGGACATGAAGGAAAAGGCTGCAGTGGCAATAACATTTTCAGGATTTTCACACATTAGAGTTTCTTTATTGGTCCTAAATTTCCTAAAGTTTTAATATACACACTAACCATAGAAGTCAGAGGGGTTGCAGTATCGTGGGCAGGGGTATCCCAGAGCAGTGAAGTAAGGCACCATGTCACGAGCTGCACCACAGTACACAGCTGAACCTGACGACAGCAGGACGACGAGGTCGAAGAGCTGGAAGATGTCTGATCGAGGCTGGTGGACCGACAGCAGGACCAGACGGTTTCCCCGGGCGAGGCGGGACAGTGTGATGACCAGGTTGTGGGCTGTGAAGCTGTCCAAACCTGAAGTGGGCTCATCCAGGATCAAAATACCTGAAAGGTGAAAACCAGTTCAACAACTGATTAAAAAAAAAAGACATCTCTTTATCAGCTGGCTGCTAATTGTCCTCATCTGCCCTAATTTTGTTGATCCACTTTTGAATAGGGGGTTGTGGTGATGCAGATATGATCCAGACAGACAGGTTAAAGAGTGGGCCCACATTAAATAAGAGCTGAGAAATTTGTAGATGCTTCTGAATTGCAAAAGTTTTAGTGAAACACTTCATAAAAACAATCTATAACTCACTCAAGGAAACAGAAAAACTCAAAAAACATAATCTGGGCCTTGTAATAAGTCGTGTCTTTCTTTTCATTTCTCTCACCAGGGTTCCAGAGAAGTTGGACCGCTATACTGACTCTCCTCCTCTCGCCTCCAGAAACACCCCTCACGTAGTCGTTTCCCACCCTGGTGTGAGCACACTGTCGCAGCCGCAGCTCGGCAATAACATCATCCACCTGCGACAAAGACGGTTTGGAATACCATCAACAGTTACTCATCATTTAACATATAGTAATTGGTTCAGCTGCAGAGTCTACTGTAAGCAAAATATGATAGATTCATTCACTGTTTTTATTCAGACTTTTCTTAAACTTGAAGTACATTTTGATATGGAGGCCTCCTTCACAATACAGCTGTGTTAAAAAAAAAGAAGCAAAATCAAAATGAAAAACTATCTTGAGCATTTAAGTTTTAAAACAAATAAATAAACCAAAACAAGAACAGCTTAAAGTAAAAAACACATGACATTAAAACCCTAAATTGTCTTCAGAATAAAAGTGAGTTAAGCTTTTCTGCAGGTTATTGCAGGTTGCAGGCGCACAGGGGGTAAAACTAGATTTTCCAAATGTAGTAAAAACAACAGGTACCTGCAAGTGTGATCTCAATGTTCTGTAGTGGTCACATTAAAATACAGTAATAAGGTAATGCAAGAGGGTAAAAAAGCAGGAAGAGTCTCATAAATAAATAAAACCCAGCACCTATGAAGGGAGGGCCATGCAACCTGAGTATGAAACTCACGATATTGAGTATTATAGCAACCACCATCATAAATCATAATACCGAGTGATAAACAGAGCATGGATGTATAAAATGTCACCATAATCTAGTATTGATTAAAAAAATATATTGATTCTAGAATGCAGAGGGAAACATAATTTATTCCTGTAATATATATATATATTTAATGTAGATTAGTCATCAGTTTGGACACAATATTTAAATGCAGCTTCTCCTCGAACCAGATTTCCAGATATTTGTATTCTATAATTCTTTCTATATTTACACCTTTCAGAGTAGAAATGATAGAACTTTTTCTCTGTATGAAGAACTTATTTATGCTCATTAGGTACAACTTGTAACTCAGTAGTGCTGAAGGGCTTTGACAGCAGAATGTACATTATCTGCATTACAGTACAATATGGTGTCATCAGCATAGAGGTGCATACTACATTATAATACAGAGACAGTATCGGTAATGAATAGAGGAAAAAGTACAGGCCCTAGAACTGAGCCTTGTGGGACACCTTTTGCACATGACTGACCACATATTGTTTCAGTATGTGGTCAGTGTTTGTATTTCAAAGCAGACAAACCGGAACTTTTCCTCCCAAAAAAGAAGAGGAGTGTTTATTTTGTTTGAACACACCTTGGGTTATAACACTGCTGTGCTGTGTATATACTATTCCTGTTTGGAAAGAGTTTGAGTTCTGTTAATTGATCAGTTCTAATCTTACCCTCTGGTCCCTCTGAGCCTGTGTGAAGTGAGTGGGGAGCCTCAGCTTGGCCACAAAGCTGAGAGTCTCGCGGACGGTGAGGTGAGGAAGAAGACGGTCGTCTTGGCGGACGTGAGCGATGCTTTTCTTCACCAGCTGGGGTGTGTTGGGCTTCCCGTTAATCAGAATCTGACCAGACTTCATTGTGCCACCTTCATCTCGGCAAGTTATAATGTCCAGCAAAGACGTTTTACCACAACCTAGGAGAGGATTATTGTGTTTTTAAGAAGAAAAAAAAAAAGAAAATAAGTTTCTCACTTTACTGTTAATGTTCTGTAATCTGTTTTATGTATCCCATATTCATAGCATACAGTGACTACATTTACATGCAGAAAATATTTCTGTCTTTGCACCAATTATCTAAAAAAGTCTTTATTCCTACTAAAATTCTATTTGACATGAAGCCATGCATACTTTGATTTTCCCTTTTTTTTCACAACATTCATGAAAAGGTAGACGTTGCCATTTTTCAGTATATCCGACAACCCCTTAATACATAATGTTCAGAAGTGGGTGTGGTGTGTTTCTGGTGTGTTTCTCCTCCTGACCAGAAATGTGGGCTTTTCTTTTGGGCATTCACCTCTCCTCTAGTCTTGCAAACTGTTGGCTTGTGTTCAACACACAGAACTGATTGTAAACTGGCAAGAGACTGTGTGTCACAAAACTGCAATAACAACCCAAATTGAGATGCTCTCAAAATCTGAATATTATCAGTATATCCTGCACATTTTAATCCAAAAATGCTGCATTTGGGATATCCTGTTTACATCAGATGGATGGAATTCAGAATATTGTCATATTCAGCATAAAAGCAGAAGATTAGCGTGCATGTAAATGTAGCAGAACAAACACATCTGAGGCGAATGTCGTTAATAATAGCTCAGTTCCACGAGAGTCTGACTGCACAGTATCCTAGCACTAGCTCACCTAAATGGAATGCAGTTAGTTTTAGTGTATTTAGTTACACGTGTTTTCCAGCGATGACAAATCTGCTGCTAAAAATGTCTGTTACAGTTTGAAACTGAGGACCTGCCTGGTCCACGTGAACAAACCTTCAGCCTTGAGATCCTTTACCACAGGCAGCGGCCGCAAATGACACCATCCAAGGAGGCATTGAGTTCATTAACCTAATTAAAAACAACAATACTAAATTTCACAGCGTGCTTGTGCTTCACCTGAGCTGCCAATGACGGCCAACATCTGTCCACTGCGCACTCGGAGGCTGAGGTTGTTGATGGCAATCTGCTTGTTTCCTTTTATCTCCCAGGGTAACTTGAATTCTGATAACCTCTCATACCAGGGAATCTGAGCTGCGGTGTCCACCTGGCAACACACACACATATTTACACATTCAGCACGCAGATTTATGAGGAGATTAAAACAGCAAGAAGCCAAAGATAAGTGTGAGCAGAGCGGCTGTCCGATAGTAACCTCATAGTGCAGGTTGTTGACCTCCAGCTCGATGCAGCCACCACTGTAGGTGAAGTAGAGACTGCTGTCTTCTTCACTCGAGAACAACTCCGTGTCGTGATGCTGTTAAGAAGAAGGAGACGGCCAGTGAGTTCCTTACAGACCTACACTTTGGAACTTTGTATTTGTCTGCCGCTCAGAACTAAAGGAGAAACTGCCATAAAAACTCTGAAGCTGAAAGCCTGTGACAGTTTAGATAAAACAGAATCCACATGGAATCTGTGAGGGACAAGTTGATGCGACAGTTCACTATTTTAAAAACTAAAGAATTTATTTTAGACGACAATAAGCAATTTACATTTAGTATAAATGGCAACAAAAAACAATACAAGAGACAAAAGCAATTAAACTCAATGCGCTTGCTGCATTTAACTGCATTGAGTTAGTTTATGGAAAACTCTGCAAATCTTTTCTGACAAATTTGTTCAGTCTGAAAGCACGTGTATCTCTGTGTGTGATTGGGTGTTGGCAGGCATCTGCTCGTGTGTCTGTATGTGCAAATAGACCAAGAAACCTGTTGTCAGTCCAGAGTCCGTTTGAAATTAAGCCCTTACCATTATGTAATCCTTAAATAAATGTACACGAACACCATGCTGCCTCCAAACCTATTTATCCACTTACATGTTATACTTCATAATGTATTTTATCTTGTAGATGTAACGTCATATAATTCAGCTTTCACCTCCTTCTGGTCATTTTGTCTTCAGCGCACTGTTTTCTAGAAAACCTTTGAAAACTTTTCAGACTTGTTTTAATTGTTCATGCAGCTGTTCTAACTAGTACCTGCCTGATTTAGTAACTGAAACAGCAGAATAGCAGCCTGTGGAAATAATATTATATCTCAGTTGCCATTCAACTTGATGCAACATAATGATAGTGTCGGTCTGGTTTTAGATAAACCAGTTGACTCATGGTTTTACTAAATGGTTTTAAGTACTTTTTCTTGTGTAAAAACGTACATAAAAGAACTATGTTTTTCTTTCAAGTTGAAAAGTAAAGACATAACTATTCTGCAATATGTGATCTGATTAAAAATGTAATATCATGCAATGCAAACTTTCTTAAATACATATTTATATATTGCAAAATCTGAAGATAATGTTGTTTGCCAGAGCAACATTAAAGCGATGGTTTCTCTTACAAATCAAATGTAAAAGAACTGTATGTCTTTTCTTCCAATTGAGCCTTTAAACAATAACATAAAGATGTGCAGCAGGAGTCACTGATTTTGCAAATGCAAGTCTTCTCACCACAATCTGTTTAAGGTCGCAGAGTTCAACCACACCGTGTTGATAAATACAATCAGCGTTTATTTTTGATTTAATTAAAATATAGTTATTAGTTGGGAAGGCGGCTAAAAATGTAGAGTTTTTGTCCTGACTGACCTGTGCAAAGCTGTTTGCATGCATAAAGCTTGTCTCTTTGTCCATGATGATGCAAGTCTCCGGTGGTTGTTTGTAGGGTTAAGAGGTCAACTCCCCCCTTTCGCCACTTCTGTCGGGATCCTTGCTTTTTCTCTCTACAGGTTACTGCCGCTTTTGCATTCCTGGTATTCCCGTTCACTGTTGTTGTTTTTTTTTTCCCCCACTGGTGCGTAGCTTAACTCCAGTCCAGCTGAAGATCTCCTCTGGTCGAGTTCACAAGTCTTCTCAAAGCACCCAAGCTCATGTCATGTCAGTTCTTCATGTTCCTTGTCCTGTCAGTCACAGCTTTTCTGGATCAAGTGCACAATATGAGGACTAAAGTGAGACTGGCAGCCTGTGCATCTACTCGCCGTGGGGGGTTTTTGTCATTATACAAGTACAGATCAAAGTTCTCTAAGATAACGCAGTATTCACTGTGTGTTTATGGTTGCTGAGAGCCCACTGATCTCACACTGCTGCTCTGTACAGGGAACAGGCGCAGAGAAACAAAGTCTGGGACTGAAAGAATATTAACAAACCGATGTGAAACGGAATCGGCGCGGTTGCCGTTTGGAGCAGAAGACCGATCTGAAACATGGACAGATTTTACTCGATGCAGGCGGTGGAGCAGGACAACAGGACCAACGTTAAGGAGTCCTACAAGTTTGTGTCGGACGAGAAGAGAGATGTATACAAGGACAGCGTAGAGGAGCGATCAGAGCCGTCCTGTTGTCTCAGCGTCAGTAAGATCTCCTACACAGTCAGGTAAACGCTGTAGACAGTGTTCAAGACAGCAACTAGATCAGATTGAACACACGATGTCAGATTTAATAACTTTCTGTGGTTCAACTGTCACTTCTAGACAAATTGCAGAAAAGTATCTATGCATGTGTGCTGCATTTACCTCTTTATCTACAGCATGTACAGAAAATTAACTGTTAATATGTACTGTAGTGATGATTGGTTTCACAGTTAGGGTCGGTTCCGTTCTGGGAATGTTAAAACCATTGCTCTTGTCTGTGTGTTTCAGTGAGCGTGTCGGTCCATGGTGGGATCTACCCTCCTACAGGAAGCGATGGACTCGTCAGATCCTCAACGATGTCTCCTTCCACGTAGACAGTGGGCAGATCATGGGCATCCTGGGCAATTCAGGTGTGCTCGGCTCAGTCCAAAGAGCAAAGAACAAAAAAATAATTACATTTTTATGAGGGTGCATTGAAAAGCTGGCAAAGGGCAGGAGATTTTTAAATGGCTCTGACATGTTTCTGTCTGATTTAGATTTAGAAGCTATGAAGTCTAGAACACAAAAACTGATCATGTGTTCTAGTGTGAACAAAATGACGAAGCCACACTCTCCCTAAAAAATAAAACCATGAAAAGAAACTCCCCCTGCAGTAAAGAGGGAAGCTGGCTAATATAAAAATATATGCACTTTGTGTTGTAAAGGCTCTGGGAAGACCACATTGTTGGACGCCATCTCAGGCAGGATTGGAAACAGCGGCACACTGCTGGGTGATGTTTATGTTAATGGCAGGAAACTAAAGAGAGAAGAGTACCAGGACTGCTTCTCCTACGTACTGCAGGTAACACACAGAAATGTGCAATTTTTCTGATAGAAATTGCAATTTGTTTTGCAATATAGCGCTTTGAAGTGAAACCTTAGTTTAGTCTTGGCTCTGTCATAGATTTAAAATACGTGATGGAGCATTACTACATGAGATGTCATCAAAAGAGTGACTGTCACATAAGGACAGCGGCATGAATTAGTAAAACCACTGACACAACAGTTTACTCTCTGCCTCAAATGAACTACAAAAAGTACGAGGTGCGACTATTAAATAATGAGACTGGGCTTATATCAGTCGAACCTCAGCGTGCATGCCTGAACCCATTATTATACATTGATCAATGGGCAGCAGAAACAATGCTCGAATGTTTACATTTGCTTTAATTAAATGCAATTGAATTTAGTGTCATTATTTAACAGCCCCACCTCGTATATTCTAAATTGCAGCCTTTCAGACTGCTAATTGCCTTGTTTCAAACTGAGATTGATTCATCGTTCAGCCCTACACAGAAACAAAACCAGTAGAAACACAGAAATTATCATCGTTTGGGGATCATAGGTTTTTCTATATGTTTCAAACTGGGCCTTCAGCACACCTCAACCAAACAAAGAAACTTCTTTTCTTGGTCACTGGAATTAGTTGTTTGTGAGACATCAATGGGCAGCATATAACTGCTGAACTGCTCTCCGGCTTCCTAACCATCCACAACAATGATTACAGCAGCTGTGACAGACAAATGAATAAAGAGACTGAAGAGCAGTTTCAAAAGTAGTTAGCAACTAATTTAACAAACACGTCTCTTTGCTGAAGTTCCCATCACAAACTGACCACAGGCGAAACTCTGCCCTTCTCGTATGAGTGGCCACACACACTTTGTACATATTTAAGATGCCTGTACTCATACTAACCGCCACAAACACTAAATCACAAACTCAATGAACACACCATTTCGTAAAAACTCTAGAAAGGCTGCCCTGGCCTCCGTATGAAATTAACTTAAGACCCCTGATAGCCTCCTCATACACTTAATCTCTCAATGAGAGGTGCTCAAGTGTATCCAAAGCCTGAATTAAAAACACTGGTTTAAAACCGGCCTTGTTTCCTTTCAAATCATCTCTCTCTTCTCGCTGATAGCACCCCCTTCCTGCTCTCTAAGCCTCGTCATTAACTTCCCCTGCTAAGCTGTAGATGAGGAGGTGATATGAGCTCCTGATATTAAAGTCATTCAGATGAGAGAATAAGGAGAAGTGGGATTGGGAGGCGCCACGTGTTAATTGAGGCAGGCAGCAGGTTCAGCTGGTTCAAGCAATGTGTGTGTGTGTGTGTGTGTGTGTCTGTCTGTGTGTGTGTTCATGTCTTGGCTAAAGGTATATCACAGATGGTTTGCATGCGAATATATGAACATACAAGTCTGCTGCTGTATGTGTTCAACACAGATGTGCACTCAGTCTGCAGCTGCAAAGGCGGAGTATAAAAGTACGTCTGTGTAGATTCTCAGTCATCCAGGTCGTGGTTGTCATAAGAGCTTCAGTTAAAAAGCAGCTGGACTTCTTTTTTAGGTTATTAAAGATATTTTACTCAGTTCTGAACTGAGGAAGTCGGTCATGGCTTGTTCTTTTAATTTCCCTTCCACTGTGCTATCTTAACAGGACTCAGCTTCCTGAGTCATTGATTCTGTTGCCTTCATTCAGCACATTTATTCTCACTCACAAAAACATATTGTTGATGTGAGATCTGACTCGAGGTCAAACACTGTGCCACCACTTCCTTTTTTCACACTCGCTCATCGTCTGATAAATTACAATCAATCCAAAAATAATTACTCAAAGAATTAGACATGAATTCACAGGCAAAAGAAAAGACTTGGTTTACTTCAATAAAGTAGCAAAATTGTGAAAAATATAATAGAAAAATATATTGTAATAAGAAAGAGATTCAGTTGTTCTTTTACTGAAGCTCCTCAGATGTAGAAAAATACTTTCAATCACCTGTGAACAAAAAAAGTCCCAGGATATACTGTAGTTAAATTGCTGATGAATGAACAAGAGAAAAGCTTATATATGCTTATTGGCAGAAATAATTCAAGCTATTTTGCTGGTAGAGATGTGTTTTACCAATCCTCAGTTTAAATCCAGAGCCCTGAACTCTGTTATAAGTAAACAGAGTGTAAAATTATTCTACAAGACCTGCACGAAATCCTGTTTACCACCAAAAAGTAAAAACAGTACATATGTGACTGCCTCACTGCAGCTCTTGTTTCTTCTCTTGTCCTTTTCCAGAGCGATAACTTGCTGAGTTATCTGACAGTGGAGGAGACTCTGACCTACACAGCCCAGCTGGCCCTGCGGAAACACTCGGCCGAAGCGATCAAGAAAAAGGTGACTTTTGACAGTTTCTTTTGGTCTTTCTGGTTCTTTAGTTTAAACTTGACATTTCTCCATACAAAAAAAATTAAGGGAAAAACGAACAAAACAGAACTTGTACCTACTAGAATGTCAGGACATTAAGGTCCTCCTCTCCTTCTCTTTTTATCTTGTTGACATGTCTACCTAGTGTGTATTTCATATCTGTTTATATTCTGAATAAATTCCAGTGACAAAAAAACCCCCAAAAAACAACTAAAAATCTCCTTACTTATGATCTCAGCCTGCACATTTTGTCAAAGATGCTCAAAACTGTCAATGTGGCTTTCAAGAAAGTAGCCAAAATAGCTATTTTCAGCCTCTGTTTATATCTTAAACTTATAAATCTGATTGTATATTTTAATCTATTTCCTTTAGTGTTGATTTAAAGCAAAGGTAAACCTCCTGGTCCTGTCCATCACTTAATGTCAGAGAGCAGTAACAAGCAGAAAATGGTCTTTCCACTAATCAAGTTCACTACCTAGAGCCAGAAAATTCATTATCTACTGTAGGCTCTTGTCAGTTAATTTGGTTCGCTTGTCATCTAACCTTCGACCTCCGGCTCCCGTTTAGGTGTCGGCGGTGATGGCCGAGCTGAGTCTGACTCACGTGGCTCACAGTGTTATTGGGGGTCGTATTTTCCCGGGGATCTCTGGGGGTGAGAGGAGGAGGGTCTCCATCGCCAGCCAGTTACTTCAGGACCCGCGTGAGTACCTCTGCAGCCTGAAGAGAATCACAGCAGTTTATCCGACTTCCAATTCATGCTATTGCTGCAAATTTAAATCACGATGATGAGGTGAATCGAGGTAAAAGCCATTATCCCATGAATTCTTAAGACAGACTAGATGTATAATAGATTAGAGGTGATTTTTTTTTTAAAGCTTTGAGACACATGGGACAAGGATTATACAAAATGGGCTGTGACACAATATCAGGAAGATGTCCTTAAAGAACCAGTTCACAGTTTCTCAAATCTGTCTTTCAGCAACCTATAAGAACGCTGAAGCAGTTTTTGCTTGCTGTAGTCATTCCTCTGGTTTGCACTGACCTTTCAGAGGTTCAGTCATAATTTGTTTCCAGTTGAGGTGATGCAGGACAAAACCTGTATATCAAAGTTTAAAGGAGGCTCACTGAATGTTACGGTAGTTTGATTTAATTAAATAAAGTTGGTCTCCCTTATAGCTAGTCTTCTTAGTACCAAATTCTCTTCCTGCAGGATGATACTTGTGACTAAAACCATCTATTTCTGCCAGTTTTATGTCGACATACTCACACTCTCTAAATAAATTAGCAGGGTTAGCCTTGAAAGCTGTGTGAATGTTATGTATAGGTACGATGTATTATTTAGCGTCACACATTATAAGTAGTACAGCTTTGGACACTTTGGGATGTTTTAACTTTTAAATTTTAAAGAACAGAAGAAAAAAATCGCGGCTCTTTTGCGTTAAATCAATCCGACTGAGGTGGTTTGAGCTTTTGATTAGGATGCCTACTGCATGCCTTGCTTTGGAGACACATCCTACTTAGAGAGGACCCTCGCTGAAGTGACTACATACCTCATCTGGTCTGGATACACCTTTTGGTAGCCAAGGAGGAACTGAAAAACATTGCTGCCATTCGGAAGGCCTTGTCTAATCTGCTGGCACTACAACCGGCTCTTGTTAAGCGGAGGAAAATGGATCAACTCTTTTCCGTAAAAGTCAAATCACCTCAAGCAAATTTCATAAAATTCTGGTGTTTCCCTTCACTTTCTCTTATCGGACTTTAAAACGAGCAAAGAATTTTGTTATGGAAACACAGCAGCTGTTTGATTGTTGAGTTGTTGCTAGACGAACAAAAATACAAAAAGGGAACTTTACACTTGATTTTTCAAACTGCTAAAGTCAGGTGAACTTTGGAACAGTAACACTAACATTAGAAGCTCAGTTACAGTGGAAGCACCTTAGGAAGGGATCTGCTTATGACCGATATGAAGAGTGTGGACAAAGAACAGCACGAAAAACTTCATATGGCCACTTGACAGTTATTCTAATTTTTGAATTTCCAACCTGCCTTTCCATGTTTTGCTCAGCCGACTGCACATCAACACACGACATTTCAAACATACCGTAGAAAGCAACAGGACCAGAAAGATGACTTTGCCGTCCTGGGAACAGAATAAAGTTCGCCAAATGACCTATCTCTTCCCCGAAAGGGTTTTAAAGTCCACACTGGAAGAAAACAAAAGGATCTAAGTAAGAGGGGAATAAGGAGAGGACAGAGAGAGGGACGGAGGGAGAGATGGAGAGGAGTAATAAAGGACTGGGTTATCACACCATGGAGGGAATGAGCAGAGACCCACCTCAGTGTGTAGGTGTAGTTTATCAGGTCTGCAGTCCTCCAGGGAGGATGGAGGGTCTCAGTCCTCATTCAGGATTAAAATGGCCATGAACAGACACACACACACAGTCACACACAGAGTAATGAGGAGTTCCCATTCGCTGCCTCTCCAATCAACCAGGAAATGAATTAATCTCACAATTAAAGCATCTGCTAATTCCACTCTGCTTTCATAATGCAAAGAGGCAATCTTTTAATTGTCCTAATTAGAGTAATTAACTAAAAAAAAAAAGAGAGAACTCACTTATCTTCACAAGTTAAGTTGGCCCCGCAGAGAGTCCTGCATGTGCCACTTAACAAAAAGTACATTTAAAAGTTTCCAACTTGGAGAAAAAAAAAAAGTTATTGTCCTGCCTTTCACTTGTTCTCAATGTTTCACGGTGTGACAAACCCGCAATGACGCCGGTGACGTCATCGGGGTGGTGTCGTTGCAGGAGTGATCCTATTGGACGAGCCGACCACCGGCCTGGACAGCATGACGGCCAATCAGATCGTGGTGCTGCTGGCAGAGCTGGCGAGGAGGAATCGTATCGTCATAGTAACCATCCACCAACCGCGCTCCGAACTCTTCAGGGTGAGTTTCAGGATGAGGTGGAGAAAAGAGAAGAAAAAGTTTGACTGAAATATACTTTGAAGGACAGACGCACTGTTTTTTAAAGCCTACGTCTCCGTACGTTAAAGCCGCAACAAATAATCAACTGTCAGCTAAAGAATGAATTGCCACCTATTGTGATGATTGATTAACCTCTAATTCCAGCTGCTTAAGTTCTTTTCTTTGCTCCTCTATGACAGTAAACTGAGTATCTTTGGGTTGTGGACAAAACAGGGCATTTGAGGATGTTGTCTTGGCTTCGGGAAACTCTGATGTACATATTTTCACTATTTCCTGATATTTTATAGACCAAACAACTAATTAGTTTATTAAGAAAATAACTTGCATGTCACTAAACACGGGCTGCAAGGTGGCTCAGTGGTTAGCACCGTTGCCCCGCAGCTAGAAGGTCACCGGTTCACGTCTCTGTGAGAACACCTGGGATCTTTCTGCATGGAGTTTGTATGTTGTCCTCATGCAGCGTGGGTTCTCTCCGGGTTCTCCGGCTTCCTCCCACAGTCCAAAAACATGTTGAGGTTAATTGGTGATTCTAAATTGTCTATAGGTGTGAATGTGAGTGTGAGTGGTTGTCTGTCTCTAAGTGTAGCCCTGTGATAGACTGGTTACCTGTCCAGGGTGTCCTCTGCCTTCACCCTGAGTCAGCTGGGATAGACTCCAGCCCCCCACGACCCTCGTGAGGATTAAGCGGTGTATAGATAATGGATGGATGGTTACTAAGCACAAACATACAATAAAAACAAACATTACTTGCAGCCTCATCATATGTTAACTCTGTAGATTTTGGTCGCTTCTCTATTTCTCAAGTCACGTACTAACTTCAGCTGAACCTTAGAGGTCATTTTTACTTTGTGCCAAAGGCCTGTGCGTTTTCACTCCATCTTTTATGTTAGAATTATATTGAGAGGACATACAGTAGCCTCTTAATAAAGACAGGAGAAACAATTACAGTGAACATGTGGGCCAGTGACAGGTGTTGTAAATGAATGAATCCTTTCACACTGAAAAGCTCACAGGAGTTCATACATTGTGATTCAGTTTCTAAAGTATTTGCTGATGAAATAACATTATGTGCTGGTGTATGTGTCTGTCTGCCTCGAAGGTGTTCAGCAGGATCGCTATAATGAGCCGCGGGGAGCTCGTGTTCTGTGGGCAGCCAGAGGAGATGGTGAACTTCTTCAGCCAGTGTGGATATGAGTGTCCAGAGTACTGCAACCCCTTTGATATCTACGGTACAGTACTGTGTTTCTACATTACCACCACGTAGCTATGTTATGTATATGTACAATGCAAGAGTGTATAAAAGCATATCTGGGTGGCATAATCAATTAGAATAGTGAAATTGCTGTGATGTTATACAGTCGACTTCACCTCGGTGGACACACGCAACAGCGAGAGGGAGGCGGCGACATTCAATCGCATGCACGAGATCACTTTATCCTACCAGGGGTCGGACATCTACCAGAGCATGCTGGGAAAGACAGAGCAGAGCCTGCAGCGATCAGACAAGCCGGCCATCCCCTTCAAGAGCAAAGAGTCACCCAGCGGTGCTGCCAAACTTGAAGTTCTTGTCAGGTCAGTGCAGAGAGACTCTTCAGTCCCTGTATGTGCTTGTACGCACCATCTTCAAATGAGGATGACCACCATAGATTTAGATTAGATTAGATCAGATTAGATTAGATTAGATCAGAACTATTTTAAAAGTCTCTTTGCAGACTGATAAAAGCTAATTTATTTTTTTACAATATACAGTTCATAAACACCATCCACAGGTTTTCTGAAAACACATGAACTGACACACCAGAAAGTAGATATTTAATGCTTTGCTTTTTTGATAACTTAGCTGACATTAGCAGATGTATTTCACATGTTATAGTGATTTGCAGCTCAAATTTAGAATAAGAGTATTCATTGTGTGTGTTCACAGGCGGATAGCAAGAAACCTGTCTAGAGACAGGATGGGTGTCCTGATGCGTCTGTCCCAGAACCTGATCTACGGCCTGTTTGTGGCCTTCTTCGTCATGCGTTTGGACAACGACGTCACCAAGGGTGCTGTGCAGGACCGCATTGGCATCATCTATCAGAGCGTTGCTGCTTCGCCGTACACCGGCATGCTGAACGCCGTCGCTCTCTGTGAGTACAACCGACACCACATATCTGTCCACGAGGAGATAAAAATACAGTTTCTCAAGGTTTTTAGGCACATTTCTATTCAACTTTTTAGGAAAAACATATTTACTGTACATATTCCTGTAAAAACAAAACCAAAAAAAGTACTTTCACGCTTTGACATGAAAATGCTTGGACAGAAAAATCAACTGAGGTATTGTTTTTTAAAATTGTGTTTCTTCTTATTGAAAAATTAAGCTAAGACATAATGAAGTTTCGTCCTGATTCAGTTTTCCAATTAAATCGCTCACATTCAGTAACAAGCAATGACAACAGGAATCTGATGCTAAAGATTGAACATTTCAGTGTGCAGGAAGTTACCATATTTCAGTGCTTATATAATGTCTGGGTGACATTACAGTACATCCCGCTGCATGTGTCTGATAACATCATCCAATAAATATCTACATGAGGTGGATACGATGACTTCAGGGAAATGCTGAAGTGCGTTTGGGCTATCATCTGAGTGAAAGCGATGTTCTATCTTTGTTGAACAGCGTGCTTGAAACATCTTTATCTCCGCTGTGTAAGCTCGCTTATCTCCTGTTCAGTAGGTGAAAGGGGTCTGCGCTCTGCAGTATTTTTGTTCCCTTCAGCAAAAATGAGTGAAGTCTAGCTCAGATTGTTTTTGCAGCGAAAGTGCTTGAAGAGACTTCTTATACTTTCAGTGTCTCTCTTAGGTCAGAGTAAAAGATGAAGTGATGAGTTATGAGTTTACTTATAGTATTATTATTATACATAGAACAAATGTCAATGGAAAACAAAACACTGTGAATTGAAGAAGCAATTGTAAAAAGCAGGATTTATACAAATTCAGAATGGGCCTTTGTGAAGTTACTACTAAGTCTGTGCATCTTCCTGTTATTTCTGAGCACTTGATCACCAAAAATGCTGGTTCTGCTTGAGTAAATAAACCCTAACTAAAAAAAACTGGTTATAACATTTTGATCTTAATTCTCATTTTTGTGCTGGTTATTTTCCGCTGATGCTGACTAAAATCTCTGTGTGGGAAAAACCCTGCAGAGATTACATATGTTTAGTTTAGTTATTTGGCCTTTCACCGTTGATAAAGAGGTCCTCTAGTTGGCATTTTTAGACTTTGTTCAGCGGGTAATGACCTTTTACTCCATTAACTGCTCCATGAACCCGGTGAACCTACGAGTGCCTTTTTACCTACAAACCTACAGTATCTATAGTGTCGATATTACCCGTCTACGCATGTATTTGAGTCTGTCTGTGTTTAGCAACTTCGAAGTTAATATTTATAGCAGCTGCTGTCACTCAGACCTCAAATACAGTCAACAGTTACACATGTACTGTGGACACAGTGCAGGTTTTTGCAGCATCGAGGAGCTTTTGGCATGCAAGAGATTTAAAATAAAAACCACCTGCGACAAAATGATAGGAACTATGAACGAAAACAATAATCTCTTTATCCCGTTTTGATTGTGATATTATTGACTCACAGACAAGACATGCTTGTTGATTGTATTGTCAGAAATAAGAGGAAAATGTACAGATTTCTTTCATATATATAGTAACACAGACTCAGTGTTTTTACCGTATGTAAGTGATCACGCTTCCTGTCATCTGTTGTTGCCCCCAAAGGCCATTCTGAGCAGGAAAACCGTGCAGAGACAGAGAGCAAACAGCTTAAAAAAAAAAAGCTCAATCTCAGGTTTCTTTTATCCCCACTCTCCACTGAATTGAAAGAACTAAAACCACAAACAAAGAATACAAATCACTGGTGTGTGACCTACGTTGGACCTGGATGTGACTGTCTTCTTTGGATACTGCATGAGAATTTTACAAGTTGTTGTTTTTCAGAAGAAGCTTTATGTGATGGTTGGTTTTACAAACCTGCATTGGGGGATTTTTGGTGCCACCTAAAGAGCGTTTAAACCTGCCGTGTGGAGCTTTTGCCTCCACCGTTTTAATTACACAAACACTATCGCTGCATTCGTGCCACATGCCTCCCTGTCGCTCGCTTTCTTTTTTTTAGACTGTACTATTTCCTCTGAACGTACATTTCTTTTGTTATCTGAAGGTTCAGAAACTTTTCTTGGATGCTTCCCAAAGTTTTTCCACCATACTCTTAGCTGCTGCAGCCCTCACCGTCTCTCTACTCCTTTTTTCAATCATTACTGCTTGAAATAAAAGGCATCGGTACTGATGCACACAAATGTTGTCACAAAAATCTGATTAAAAACTACGGTCTGCTCTGCATTTAGAGGCTTAATCAGCATCGTTTGAGCTTGATTGTAATAGATGTTTAAATATATGTAAAAGTCCCATACTCTAGCTCAGCACCCAGGGCCAATTGAAAAGCACCACCAGCTAAATGATAAGACTGAGAATAAGAACACATTTTTATTTATTATAATTGGTGTTTAATGTCAAGCATAACAGACATTTTTGTTTACAGGATATTCAGATGTAACAGGAAAATTCATAGAATTCTGTCAAAGAAGATAACTCAGAATCAGTCACGTTTACTGTCCCATGTTGAGCAGGAAAAACCCTGAAGCACCTGACTCATCTCAGACAAGACACTCGTGAAAAAATTGCTTTTTTGGGGGGTTAAGGTCAAGGTTAAAAAAATTGAAGTTGGGCCGCTGCTATAGTTCAACTGGTTGAGCTGGCGACCCATATACAGGGGCTGTAGTCCCCGATGCAGTGGCTATGGGTTCAAATCCTGCTCATGGCCCTTTGCTGCAATTTCTACTCCCACACTTCCCTGTCTCTCTCTTCACTGTCCTATACAATGAAGGCAAAAAGGCAAAAAAAGAAAAACTAAAAAATTAAATTAAAGTGTAGGCAATCTGTAGTAACAGAACCTATCTTTACGTCAATTTCAAAGCTCGCAGTATACGGACATCTTATGTGAATGATACTGGCTGTACGTAGGTGATTACAGGCGCCCTCAAATGTATTCATACCCTTCCATTAAAGAAAAGACAAAATTCACAATAGTCACTCAAATAACTAGAAACTGAAAAAAGTAATAATAAATAAATATTTGTTAAATTATAATTTAGTGAAATAAGACACTGCTTTTGAATTGTGGTTGAAAAGAATAAAAAAAACAAAGCTGTCCTGGACACATTAGAGCACTTTACTGATGAGCAGTGGACCAGAATAACTTTCAACAGGTGCACAAGTCTGACTGAGAGTTACAGAAAACACAGGATTGTGTTGCTTTTTTAATATTTCTGTTGAGCCACAATTCAAAAGCAATGTCATGATTTTCATACATTTTTTATTTATTATTACTTTTGTCAACTTATTTCAGTGACAGCTCTTTTTTTTCCTTCTTTAATGGGCGGGTATGAATACATTTGAGGACGGTTGTATCTCCTCACCATCTATCTCAGCTATCAGCTCAGTCTTAAGCTTTAGGGCCGTCACAGATACTATTGATAAGAGATAAAGATAGAACACTGGGCAGAGCAGAAGTCACACTCCATATAATAGGCACCCAAACAGCCAGAGGAAGCCATATCACTCTGACCTTGAAGCTCACAGATAACAACTGATAGGAGATAATACAGAAATGTTCAATAGAAATGATTTGTCTGCTAAATGAAACCAAGAACACCTACAAATCTGGAACTTGGACTGATGACAGAAGGCCCACTTTGAGTTTTATTCAAAGGAGATATCAAGAAAAATCAATAAGCAGGCTTCTTGGATGCCTCTTCGTTGTTGTGGATTTTAGCGATCGGATGTCGAAACAGCAATCCTTCATTTTAATTATGCATGTGTCAGCGTACCGACCTTGAACGGGAAAATGAAGACATACCTGTCGACTCGACTAACAAGCTTGTTGATCTATAAAAACCTGTTCTGCAAACATACCAGACAGAAATTGTGAAATTATTCATTCATGGTAGTCACTTATTTAGAAGTGTCATAGGTGTTAGTATGTTAAATCTCATTACACTACATTCTCTACATATCTGTTTTTCTATCTCCAGTCCCTTCACTGAGAGCCATCAGCGATCAGGAGAGTCAGGACGGCCTGTACAGCAAATGGCAAATGTTCTTGGCCTACATCGTCCACATTCTGCCCTTCAGCATCCTCAGTGTCTGCATCTTCACCTCCTTCCTTTACTGGTTGGTAGTTTGTTTTTATTGTCTGAAGGATAGACGCTGCATATTTTTCTCTCACAGAGGGGTATAACAGGTCTCGTATTCAACACTGACTCTTTTTTTTCTTTTTGTTGCTGTTTTCTTTCCTCTCAGGACGGTGGGAATGCACCCTGAAAGTCTGCGCTTCCTGTGTTTCACTGCTGTAGTTCTGGTGCCACATATTATAGGTGAGCTGATAAGAGAAGTGGTTAAATAACGAGATGTGATGTTTTATCACAAGGACAAGCTGCCAGGAACATATTTGCTGGCATCCTAGTTTTTTCAAGGCAGGATTATCCATATCCATAATGGCATTTTTACTTATCTCTATGATTCATAGACTAGAATCTTTACTACTAATGCACTTTGAAAGGGATACACTACACATTTAAGTCTTCTAAATACAGTATTATACAAATATACCACTGCTACTGGTTGCAGTTTTTAGCTGTATGTATTCATGTGTGTTTTTCTCAGGTGAGCTGCTGACTGTGGTGCTACTAGGAGTGGTCCAGGACCCCAACATGGTCAACACTGGAGTGGCTCTGCTCAATATTGCAGGGATCTTGGTGGGATCTGGTTTCTTAAGGTAAGACACCAAATAGGTTCTTAACTAAACTAGCAGGTTTGGGTAACTTAATGTCCAGGTCTACTTTGATTTAGACCTTTGGTAAGCATTTCATTATAAATGCATACATTCTAGCAGATAGTGCTGACCTTCCTCTGCTCTTCGTCGCAACAGAAGCACCCAACAGATGCCGCTGGTCTTCCAGTGGCTCAGTTACCTGACCTTCCAGAAGTACAGCTGTGAGCTGCTCATAGTCACTGAGTTTCATGGACTCGAGTTCACATGCAGTAAGTAGTTGTTGCCATGGCATCATCCTTTGTGTCCAATTATCCTGAGAATGAAGAGAAAGTAGTATTTTAACACTTTACAAATTAAGCAGTGGTTGTACAAGAAGGTTTATCGTAACAGTTTTACAATTAAAATGTGGGTTATGTTGTAAATGTACAGGGTTGACATCTGTACC
Organism: Stegastes partitus; assembly: GCF_000690725.1. Lineage (NCBI taxonomy): Eukaryota > Metazoa > Chordata > Actinopteri > Pomacentridae > Stegastes > Stegastes partitus. The sequence goes on from NW_007579009.1 coordinate 202,424, forward strand.
TGGGTAGGACAGAGTTTATTTTTCCCCCTGCACTGCAAGAAAAAAAAACAAAAAACAAAGAAACAGTGAAAATCAGGCAGCAAGGGTGCCAGAAAAAATAAATTAATAAATGATTGAAAACAGTCATATACGAAAATGGTAAGATAACGGCAGATATGTAAAAAGTAATGACCTTTTTAGCTGATTGAAATACAGCAAACGTGTGTCATATATGAGAAATAAAACTAATTACTATCTGTAAATATACAGATTTTATTGATGTGGACACATCACATGTGGCATATTTTTGCCTGTTTTATTTCAGTCAACATGTACATGTTTCTGAAATGCTACCAGATGGCATCAGTAATTTAACAAAAGGAAGACAATCTGGAATTAATAATTAAACGAATGAATGAATGAATGAATGAATGAATGAAAATAACAGCTAAAAATTTGAATAACCCAGGTTCAATCTTCAACAGTTTTTTTCTTTGAAAATATAGCAAATATCTTTAACATTAAAAAATCTTTTTGTGAATAAAAAAAATAAAAATATTGTATAACAAAAGAATTAATTACCATTGATAAAAAAGCAGGTTGCCATTTATCTCTGTGATTTTCATAGTAATTATCTGTCCTTTAGCAAAACAGGAAAAATGTGTAAAGTAACATTAAATTGTTCACAAAAATTAACTGCTAAATAACTTTTAAAAATTTTTTTTACAGTGTGTAGGAATACAGAATTTGTACTAACACTGTATATAATAAAAGATAAAGGTTATTAGCAATCACTTATTCCTGTTTATCGATTTTACGTTTTATCATCCTGCTGATGCTCTGACTGTGACTAAGTCTGAGATTTATAAAGTATGGGTTCAGTGTTCAAGGACACTTGGCAGGTTGGATGGTCATATAGATTAAAATACACTCAGTGGCTGACTTCCTTTAACTTTCTCTTGTGCTTTGTGTTGCTGCAGATAATTCCAGATCTTTGCCTGGAGCCTGTGTGGTAACTGATGGCAGTCAGATCATCGAACAGGGTTACCCCGGTGCATTGTCCCGATACACATTGGACTTTCTTCTCCTCTATGCCTTCCTCCCGGCTCTGCTGGTGATGGGCATAATCGGCTTCAAGATCAGGGACAAGCTTGTGCGTCACTAAAACCACGGACACAAGTTCGTTAAGAGACTCTTCTGTCTGAACAGAAACGTGAACTTTGGTTCTGATGATCCAATACAGATTAACACTGAGGTACTGTGGTGCCTACTGACACTTTTAATAGTTATTTCTGTATAAGCCTTAACCTTAAAGTTAGACTTTTAGGTGGATACAAGGATACAAAATCGGTCATAAAAACATCTTAAGTAATGTTTCTGCCGATTTCAGGCACTGAAAAAATAGCTAAGGGCTTTGTGAATGATACTTAAGAGTTTAAAATTAACTTTAAGGTCGTATTAGAGGAAACATAATGATGTAATTATGTCAAGTCACTGTTATTTATGTTGCACATTCAGATGAACATTACCTGACAAATTTAAATATTCAGGTTGAGACCCTGCAATAACATCTATTGGTGTTGGAATCATTAAGTTCCTCCTAAGCATAAAATACTTGATTTCTTGTATTGTGGTGGATTTCAATGCATGGATTTGTGTCTTTTCTGCATCACTTTATGGTGGAAATGTCTTTATTTGTATCAAAGAAATATTAAATTTAGGCACAAGGTGACAATTCACAATGTAATGACTATAATGGAGTCATGCTGTCAGGTAGTCGACATTGCTTTCAAATAACTATCCTGCTGTATATTCACTTTTCTCATTTAATATTATCTCTGGTGAGTGTAGTGATGTTTGTTGTTCTTTTTGATTACCTGTGCTTTATTGCATGGCATCTGTTTTATGTTTTCAGCCAGTT